>NW_028251769.1:0-25437 GCF_964263255.1 Lissotriton vulgaris | reverse complement strand
AGGGCTCCGGGGTAGGGTTTAGGGCTCCGGGATGGGGTTTAAGGCTCAGTATTAGGGTTTAGGGCTCGGGGGTAGGGTTTAAGGCTCGGCATTAGGGTTTAGGGCTCGGTGTTAGGGTTCGGGGCTAGGGTTGAGGTCAAGGGTGTTAGGGTTCAGGGCTCCGGGGTAGGGTTTAGGGCTCCGGGATGGGGTTTAAGGCTCAGTATTAGGGTTTAGGGCTCGGGGGTAGGGTTTAAGGCTCGGCATTAGGGTTTAGGGTTTAGGGCTCGGTGTTAGGGTTCGGGGCTAGGGTTGAGGGCAAGGGTGTTAGGGTTCAGGGCTCCGGGGTAGGGTTTAGGGCTCCGGGATGGGGTTTAAGGCTCAGTATTAGGGTTTAGGGCTCGGGGGTAGGGTTTAAGGCTCGGCATTAGGGTTTAGGGCTCGGTGTTAGGGTTCGGGGCTAGGGTTGAGGGCAAGGGTGTTAGGGTTCAGGGCTCCGGGGTAGGGTTTAGGGCTCCGGGATGGGGTTTAAGGCTCAGTATTAGGGTTTAGGGCTCGGGGGTAGGGTTTAAGGCTCGGCATTAGGGTTTAGGGTTTAGGGCTCGGTGTTAGGGTTCGGGGCTAGGGTTGAGGGCAAAGGTGTTAGGGTTCAGGGCTCCGGGGTAGGGTTTAGGGCTCCGGGATGGGGTTTAAGGCTCAGTATTAGGGTTTAGGGCTCGGGGGTAGGGTTTAAGGCTCGGCATTAGGGTTTAGGGTTTAGGGCTCGGTGTTAGGGTTCGGGGCTAGGGTTGAGGTCAAGGGTGTTAGGGTTCAGGGCTCCGGGGTAGGGTTTAGGGCTCCGGGATGGGGTTTAAGGCTCAGTATTAGGGTTTAGGGCTCGGGGGTAGGGTTTAAGGCTCGGCATTAGGGTTTAGGGTTTAGGGCTCGGTGTTAGGGTTCGGGGCTAGGGTTGAGGGCAAGGGTGTTAGGGTTCAGGGCTCCGGGGTAGGGTTTAGGGCTCCGGGATGGGGTTTAAGGCTCAGTATTAGGGTTTAGGGCTCGGGGGTAGGGTTTAAGGCTCGGCATTAGGGTTTAGGGCTCGGTGTTAGGGTTCGGGGCTAGGGTTGAGGTCAAGGGTGTTAGGGTTCAGGGCTCCGGGGTAGGGTTTAGGGCTCTGGGATGGGGTTTAAGGCTCAGTATTAGGGTTTAGGGCTCGGTGTTAGGGTTCGGGGCTAGGGTTGAGGGCAAGGGTGTTAGGGTTCAGGGCTCCGGGGTAGGGTTTAGGGCTCCGGGATGGGGTTTAAGGCTCAGTATTAGGGTTTAGGGCTCGGGGGTAGGGTTTAAGGCTCGGCATTAGGGTTTAGGGTTTAGGGCTCGGTGTTAGGGTTCGGGGCTAGGGTTGAGGGCAAGGGTGTTAGGGTTCAGGGCTCCGGGGTAGGGTTTAGGGCTCCGGGATGGGGTTTAAGGCTCAGTATTAGGGTTTAGGGCTCGGGGGTAGGGTTTAAGGCTCGGCATTAGGGTTTAGGGTTTAGGGCTCGGTGTTAGGGTTCGGGGCTAGGGTTGAGGGCAAGGGTGTTAGGGTTCAGGGCTCCGGGGTAGGGTTTAGGGCTCCGGGATGGGGTTTAAGGCTCAGTATTAGGGTTTAGGGCTCGGGGGTAGGGTTTAAGGCTCGGCATTAGGGTTTAGGGTTTAGGGCTCGGTGTTAGGGTTCGGGGCTAGGGTTGAGGGCAAGGGTGTTAGGGTTCAGGGCTCCGGGGTAGGGTTTAGGGCTCCGGGATGGGGTTTAAGGCTCAGTATTAGGGTTTAGGGCTCGGGGGTAGGGTTTAAGGCTCGGCATTAGGGTTTAGGGTTTAGGGCTCGGTGTTAGGGTTCGGGGCTAGGGTTGAGGGCAAGGGTGTTAGGGTTCAGGGCTCCGGGGTAGGGTTTAGGGCTCCGGGATGGGGTTTAAGGCTCAGTATTAGGGTTTAGGGCTCGGGGGTAGGGTTTAAGGCTCGGCATTAGGGTTTAGGGCTCGGTGTTAGGGTTCGGGGCTAGGGTTGAGGTCAAGGGTGTTAGGGTTCAGGGCTCCGGGGTAGGGTTTAGGGCTCCGGGATGGGGTTTAAGGCTCAGTATTAGGGTTTAGGGCTCGGGGGTAGGGTTTAAGGCTCGGCATTAGGGTTTAGGGTTTAGGGCTCGGTGTTAGGGTTCGGGGCTAGGGTTGAGGGCAAGGGTGTTAGGGTTCAGGGCTCCGGGGTAGGGTTTAGGGCTCCGGGATGGGGTTTAAGGCTCAGTATTAGGGTTTAGGGCTCGGGGGTAGGGTTTAAGGCTCGGCATTAGGGTTTAGGGCTCGGTGTTAGGGTTCGGGGCTAGGGTTGAGGGCAAGGGTGTTAGGGTTCAGGGCTCCGGGGTAGGGTTTAGGGCTCCGGGATGGGGTTTAAGGCTCAGTATTAGGGTTTAGGGCTCGGGGGTAGGGTTTAAGGCTCGGCATTAGGGTTTAGGGTTTAGGGCTCGGTGTTAGGGTTCGGGGCTAGGGTTGAGGGCAAAGGTGTTAGGGTTCAGGGCTCCGGGGTAGGGTTTAGGGCTCCGGGATGGGGTTTAAGGCTCAGTATTAGGGTTTAGGGCTCGGGGGTAGGGTTTAAGGCTCGGCATTAGGGTTTAGGGTTTAGGGCTCGGTGTTAGGGTTCGGGGCTAGGGTTGAGGTCAAGGGTGTTAGGGTTCAGGGCTCCGGGGTAGGGTTTAGGGCTCCGGGATGGGGTTTAAGGCTCAGTATTAGGGTTTAGGGCTCGGGGGTAGGGTTTAAGGCTCGGCATTAGGGTTTAGGGTTTAGGGCTCGGTGTTAGGGTTCGGGGCTAGGGTTGAGGGCAAGGGTGTTAGGGTTCAGGGCTCCGGGGTAGGGTTTAGGGCTCCGGGATGGGGTTTAAGGCTCAGTATTAGGGTTTAGGGCTCGGGGGTAGGGTTTAAGGCTCGGCATTAGGGTTTAGGGCTCGGTGTTAGGGTTCGGGGCTAGGGTTGAGGTCAAGGGTGTTAGGGTTCAGGGCTCCGGGGTAGGGTTTAGGGCTCTGGGATGGGGTTTAAGGCTCAGTATTAGGGTTTAGGGCTCGGTGTTAGGGTTCGGGGCTAGGGTTGAGGGCAAGGGTGTTAGGGTTCAGGGCTCCGGGGTAGGGTTTAGGGCTCCGGGATGGGGTTTAAGGCTCAGTATTAGGGTTTAGGGCTCGGGGGTAGGGTTTAAGGCTCGGCATTAGGGTTTAGGGTTTAGGGCTCGGTGTTAGGGTTCGGGGCTAGGGTTGAGGGCAAGGGTGTTAGGGTTCAGGGCTCCGGGGTAGGGTTTAGGGCTCCGGGATGGGGTTTAAGGCTCAGTATTAGGGTTTAGGGCTCGGGGGTAGGGTTTAAGGCTCGGCATTAGGGTTTAGGGTTTAGGGCTCGGTGTTAGGGTTCGGGGCTAGGGTTGAGGGCAAGGGTGTTAGGGTTCAGGGCTCCGGGGTAGGGTTTAGGGCTCCGGGATGGGGTTTAAGGCTCAGTATTAGGGTTTAGGGCTCGGGGGTAGGGTTTAAGGCTCGGCATTAGGGTTTAGGGTTTAGGGCTCGGTGTTAGGGTTCGGGGCTAGGGTTGAGGGCAAGGGTGTTAGGGTTCAGGGCTCCGGGGTAGGGTTTAGGGCTCCGGGATGGGGTTTAAGGCTCAGTATTAGGGTTTAGGGCTCGGGGGTAGGGTTTAAGGCTCGGCATTAGGGTTTAGGGTTTAGGGCTCGGTGTTAGGGTTCGGGGCTAGGGTTGAGGGCAAGGGTGTTAGGGTTCAGGGCTCCGGGGTAGGGTTTAGGGCTCCGGGATGGGGTTTAAGGCTCAGTATTAGGGTTTAGGGCTCGGGGTGAGGTTCCGTGACGGTTCCGTGACGACTTGAACCCGTGTTTTCAAGTTTGTCGGAAATACATAAAATTAGTATCAGCGAACCGCAAATGATCCATTTAGCATATCCTGGTGTTTTCGCTACGCTACGAGCAAGAGCACTCCTTCCATTGACATATTTCTGATATACCCACGGCATCCATCTTAGATCGTGGCCGCCATTTTGTGGTTCCTTGCCCTCACATATGCAATAGCCTCTGATCATTTCATTTACTTCACTTTGATTAAGGACACGTAGCCTTAGCCGGAGATTCACCTCTTACATGACACGTGCACCTTAAATCAGATCACGCTGAAGCTGCATGACTCGACAAAGGCTGCCTCCTCTGCCCGAGGCCAGCCCACCTGAACTGGTTTTCCTGTCCATTGTACCTGATCATGATTAGGCGGCCGAAGCCGGTAGCCTTGCCCATTTACAACCCACAAACATCTCTTATCCCACTTTTCTATCTTCTGCACCTGGCTCTGCTCCTTTCCTTCTGGGCCTTTATTAGGGGGAGGTAACGAACTTTACGATGAGGCGGTCCGGGTCTTGAATGCAATATTGACAAGGGATTGTGATGGACTGGTGGGAACCCCTCTTCGTGATGTTTGGTATCAGATATTATCGACAGTTCCTGTGTAAACGCCAAATATTTATTGTTTAGAGACACAAAGGTTTGGGAATGTACCGACATGTGAAATATTTGCCTAGAGCACAATTTTTGGTATATAAGGAGCAACCCACTTTGTACAAATCGAACAGTCTCCTAGATTCTGCCCGTGTGTAGATTCTGTGATTTCTGTGTCCCTGCAGTAATAAACCTTTGGTCTTTGACGCCACCATCGAGAAGCCCGTGTTTCTGTTCATTTGTGCACCAAGGCAGGTGGGACTCCGGGGTCTTTGGGTGTTGTACCCTGACACCTCTGGACGG
The DNA here is from genome assembly GCF_964263255.1 of Lissotriton vulgaris. Classification (NCBI taxonomy): domain Eukaryota; kingdom Metazoa; phylum Chordata; class Amphibia; order Caudata; family Salamandridae; genus Lissotriton; species Lissotriton vulgaris. Next base: position 20,687 of record NW_028251769.1, on the reverse strand, counting down.
AACCAAAAAGTCCAGAACTCCAATTGGCGCCCAACGTGGGGCGACGTCATTCGGTACCGGTCCAAAAGCCTGAAGAGTTCGAGAAGCTTCGTGTGAAGATTCCTGAGGGAGGCGCCCCACTTCATCGATCCCGGCATATCGCAAAAGTGGCCCTGAAGTTCTCTTCCACGAGGGTTCCCGTTCAGGACGGCTGCAGTGGGCCGTTGCCTTGACCGTCGCCCTGTCTTGGACCCGAAGTGGTGCAGTCCTTAGTACGGCGAAACGTGACGGGTTTCTCCTTGGTGACGTCTTCAGTGCCTCAGTTAAGTATTTAGTGATAGCTAGCTGGTTACTTTTGTGAGGATTGTTAAAAATCCTTGATCGGTTCTTGGTTTGGTTTGGTTTTGTAAGATTATCACTAGTTGTTCTGGTTACGATAATCTATTTGGTTCAGTTTTGAGTATCGATACATCAGTTCGTTTTGGTAGGCCTAAGTTCTTGGTTCAAGTGCACAATTTGTTTTGTGTTTTGTTTGTTTTGTGTTCCGGACTGAAAATGGTAAGTCGGAAAATGTTGTCTTGTTTTAGTTGCAGCAGTGACTCACAATTAGAGGACTCTTGTCTGGTTCCTCCGATTGGGACTCCCCTATATGACCTATATTGTAAGTATGGTGTGGGTCCTATAACTTATAATGAGATATGGGTCCGTTATTGTAAGAAGGATGGTGTCCTTAGTTGGCCACTGCATGGTAGTTTTGAACAAGAGATTCTCGACAATTTAGAAGCGAAATTGTTTAGGAAGAAAGCCCGGCCGGCAATGTTTGACTCTTTTCGTTATTGGCGGAAAGAATCCAAACAGAGAGAAATGAAAAGGTTGAAAAAAGAGCAAAAAGAACTAGAAGAGTTAACTCTAGAGCAAGCGACTAAGCAGTTGCAGGCTAACGAGTGTGAGAAAGCCATAGATGTAGCCATTAGAGAGCGTAACTTAGCGATTGACAAGTGCTATCCTGCCTTGCCATCGAAAATGGCTAAGATACTGGAGGATTCCGAAAACGATCCTCTGCTATCTTATCTGTTACGGTCGCCTCCACCGTATGCACAAGGTGCTACGGCTCCACTTATACCGAATGTTCAATTGCCGGTTGCTGGACAACCTGGTGTTCTTGTTCCTCAGAATCAAGTTCCTATACTTCCTGTGGTGAATGTAAATGTTCCTACAGCTCCTCCTCTTCCTGCACTGCCCGCTCCTATAACTACCACTGTACCTATTGGTCCTCAAACTATTTTCCTCGATACTCCTACTGTTTCGTCATCTATTCCTACCTCTACTGCGTTCTCTATGTCTGCGAGTGTACTAACTCCACTTTCTGTTCGTCGAAGAATTACTGATTCTGTTACTAATATGCTGTCTCCTATATATAAAACCTTGATTAAGACTCCTACTCCTGACTCTGTTCAGAGACGGAGTCAGCTTCCAAGTACTAAGGAACGGGGAGTTTTAGACTCCACGGCTCTCAGATGGATTACAAAAGTTAGAAGATATAGTACGAAAGATGTGTTAGAGACATTTATGCAATGGGGAGAGCCAACGCAGCGATACGTCTTCGACGAGATGTGCTCGTTGTTGCGTGAGGAAATAGAAGAAGACGATGTCGAATCAGATTTGGAAGATTTAATTAAGATTCAAAAAGAGTTTGCTGCTGGAATGATAGTGGGCGATAATATAAAGGAAGCGATGGAACTCATTTTGAGTTTTAGGATTGATCCATCTCTTCGCTCGCCGAGAGATTTAGAGAAGGGTAGAATGAAGCTAAGTCGCCAATATCCTATGAGGGAGGTTCCTCCAATTTGGCGCGAAGCAGTACAACGTGATGATAATGCGGGTATTGCAGCTGCTCCAGCACAGTTCCAAAGAGTATGGATACATATTCCGTGGAAGCGAGCAGAAGTGTTAGCAGTGAAACAGGCCTTGCCAGATCCACGTAAGAATCCAGCCGGATATTACAAGGAATTGACACAGACAGTTGAGGCTTGTATAATGAACTTAGCCGACATTGATATGTTGTTCGGTAATGTAGTTCCACAACCAGTGTGGGCTAAAATTCGTAGAGAGGATCATCAGGCTGCTTTAGGTGGTGATTGGGCAGCTATCACTGCAGCAGATGCTCAACAAATAGGTGGTGCGAAACCCGAACCCCTAATTGCTAATCTGCCAGGCAGAATAATAGATTTAATGAAGACTCTGATGCCAGCATTGCGTGTTAATTGGGATAAATTATCCGCATGCAAGCAGAAGAAAGACGAAAGTGTCTCCGACTTCTTCACGAGGTTCGAAGAGACTTTTGTGGATCATAGTGGTCAGGATATGAGCACTGAAGGAGGACAGAGATTGTTTGTCGATAAATTTGTGCATAATTTGTTACCCGAATTATGCAATAAATTGAAAGACTCAGAAAGTGCGTGGGCTGTATCTACGACAGCGCAAATACTTGCGACTGCACAGTACTATGAAAATAGGGATAAAGAGGAAAAGGAGAAATCAGAGAAGAAAACGAAAGATTTAAAGACTAAAGTTCTTTTACAGCAGGCGTATCCGCCTCGCACGAATCAGACTAATATGCAACAGAATTCGTATCAAAAGACAGATTATAATTCGACCAGGCCTCAATACCAGTGGAATCAGTGTGCGTACTGTAAGAAAGAGGGTCACTATAAAAATGATTGTCAGATTTTAGCGCAAAATAATGCGGCAGCAGCTCAGAGAGGTCGTGGTGGTTTTGCACAGAATTCTAGAGGTCGGGGACGAGGTGCTATGCCTCCACAAACTAATGATCGTCCTTCTAATCACTTTGATCAGCGAAATGTACAGTCAGCTCAACAGAATAGATCTCAGCAATATCTTGTTGAGGATTATTGTGAAGTTGAAGAGGGATTTCAACAAAATGGGTACTAGGACAGCCATGGACAGAGAGAGGGAGTAGTATCAGTTCCAGTGGATCAGAGTGGGCCTTATGTCGCAGTAGCAACATCAGGTGTAGTCGAACCGTTTCTGTTGGATACTGGTGCCGCAAAAAGTTCTATCATGCATGCGAAACTCCCTGGCGCACCTTTGTCTGGCTCAACAAATGTTTCCGTAGGTTTTTCAGGCGCCCCTGTGTACAACCCGATATCTGGTCCTTTGTCTATTTCTGTTGGACCGTGTCAATTGAAAGCACCCTTAATTTTGACGACAGGTTGTAATGAAAATATGCTTGGTTTAGATTTGTTAAAACGACTATATGCGACATTGTACTGTTCTCCGGAAGGAGTACAGCTTACTTTGGGTAAAAGACTCACCTCTCCGATGTACTTGTCTATGGACGCACTCCCGCCGGAGCTACGTTCACTCCCTGATTCTCTTTGGGCGACTGGTCCCAATGATGTAGGTCTACTAGAGATTCCACCGTATGTAGTAACTTTGAAAGCGAATGTGAAATTTCCAAGAATTCCTCAATATAAAATATCGAATGAAGGTGAGCGTGCACTCTTATTGATTGTGCAAGATTTGATTAAAAAAGGTGTGGTTGAAGAAACGCGAGGAAATGTTTGTAATAGTCCTGTATTGCCGATTTTGAAACGAACAGATCCTACAAAGCCTCCAGTTTATAGGTTTGTCATAGACCTTAGAGAAGTTAATAAGATTGTAATTCCGCAGTTTCCTGTAGTGCCAGACATTACTGCTTTGTTAACATTGATTCCTGCTACAGCTACATGGTTCTCAGTCATCGACTTGAAGAATGCCTTTTTCAGCATTCCGATAGCCGAGGAAAGCAGAGATATTTTTGGCTTCTGTTTAGGAGGTCGGAGTTTCAGATTTAAACGCGCTCCACAAGGCTATTGTGAAAGTCCATCTATTTACAGTCAAGCTTTAAAAAGCCAATTAGATTCTTTTGTCCTTCATCCAGGTTCTGCCCTAGTACAGTACGTAGACGATCTTTTGGTGGCTGCCGATGACAAGGAAACTTGCAAGGCAGCTACAATTTCACTATTGCATCATTTGTCTAATTTGAATAATAAGGTGTCACCTTCCAAAATGCAATATTGCTGCCAAGAAGTAACCTACCTAGGTCACCTCTTATCAAAGGAGGGAAGGAAGTTGACCCCAGAAAGAATAAAAGCAATTACGCAGATGAGTGTTCCACGCACACAGAGGGAAGTACGTGCCTTTCTAGGTATTACCTCTTACTGTAGGCAATGGATTCCAAATTTTTCACTTTTAGCAAAGCCGTTGGTAGCTTTGACTGGGAAAAATGTTCCGAGTCCGGTGCCATGGTCTGATGAATGTCAAGAGAGTTTTGCTGAATTACGAAAAGCTTTGTGTTCAGCTCCTGTATTGGGCACACCTGATTACAGTAAGCCATTCACGCTCTACGTTCACGAAAGAGAAGGTTGCGCGTTGAGTGTCTTGACACAGAAGTTTGGTGATAAACAACGCCCTTGTGCGTATTTCTCATCAACATTAGATCCGGTAGCTAGAGCATTGCCTAGTTGTTTGAGGGCTACAGCGGCAGCTGCAGCTTCCATTCGACAATCTGCTGGTTTGGTGATGAACAATATGCTAGTGGTCATGGTTCCTCATGCAGTGGACACACTCATGAACCGAACGAAGACACAACACCTTACTAGTGCGAGATTATCTGGTTACGAGCTGACGTTATTAGCGAGTCATATTCAGATCAAAAGATGCAATGTATTGAATCCAGCAACATTGTTGCCGACTGATCAAGAGTCGAGTGATTCTGAGCCACATGACTGTTATTTCAAAACGGAGGAAGAGACAAAAGGTCGTATCGACTTGAGAGATACTCCTCTATCCGACCCAGATGGTACGCTGTATGTGGACGGGTCATGTTTTAAATTGGAGAATGGTGATGTGACTGCTGCCTACGCGGTAACGACTTTGAAGACGATTGTGGAGACTGCAAGAGTGAGTCAGAATTCTGCCCAAGCTGCAGAGTTAATAGCTCTCACGAGAGCGTGTGTTTTAGCTGAGGGAAAGAGAGTGAATGTGTTTACAGATAGTCAGTACGCATTTGGCGTGGCCCATAGTTTTGGCCGGTTGTGGAGAGAAAGGGGTTTCATTACGTCCCATGGGACTAAGATTCAACATGGTCAGCTAGTTAACGACTTGTTAGAATCTCTAACCTTACCGATTGAAGTTGCGATTGTGAAGTGCAGTGCTCATAAAGCAATCACGGATGATGTTGGTCGGGGAAATGCCTTTGCTGATGAAACCGCTAAACAGACAGCTAGAGACATGATGAGTAGAATGTATGTTGCTACGTCTGCAAGATGGATTGCTGAGTCTGGAATGTGTGAGGACACAATGGAAAGTGTGAAAGAGATTCAGAAAGAAGCGACTGAGGAAGAGAAACGCGTATGGAGAGAAAGTACGGGCAAATTGGACTCGAATGGATGTTGGATTGATTTGACAGAACAGCAGCGTTGGATGTTGCCTGATGCGTATGTGCTTGCAGTAGTGACGATGGCGCATGGAGTGGCGCACATAAGTTCTAAAGGGATATGTAAGATGTTAGCTCCGGTTTGGAAGAATGAGGGAATCAGTAAGTGTGCAGAGAGAGTGGTGAAAAATTGTATGGTGTGCTTGATGCATAATCCTGGCAAGGGAACTCCAACTCCAGCTGGTCATTTTGCTCCTCCTTCCTGTCCCTTTGAAGTAATACAGTTAGACTTCATTCACATGGAACGCTGCAACAATTTAAAATACGTCCTGGTGGTGGTTTGTGCTTTTTCCAGGTGGATAGAAGCATACCCACTAAAGGACAACACTGCTTTATCAACTGCCAAAATTCTTCTCAAAGAATTTTTCCCTAGGTTTGGAATGCCACGGATTGTATGGTCAGATAACGGAAGTGAGTTTATAGGGAAAGTTATGCAGAGTGTGTGTGCTGGTCTAGGATTGAAACAAAAATTTCATAGTGCGAACCATCCCCAGTCTGCTGGTTTAGTCGAGGGTTACAATGGCACCCTCAAGCTTAAAATAGCCAAAATTCAAGCATCCACAGGTTTGGCTTGGCCAGACGCACTTCCTTTGGCCTTGTTATCAACGAGAGCAACAGTGCATTCTAGAATAGGGCTTTCTCCATATGAGATTGTATTTGGCCGCCCGGCAAATGTCTGGGGTGTGCCAAGGCCTAAACAATTCTGTTCCATTGAATATCCTATGTTGATAGACTATCTTTACGACTTGACTGCTAAATTAAGTCTTATTCATCAACAGGTCTTTGATGCTTTGCCAAAACCTCCGGAGAGTCCAGGGCATCAGCTGAAACCCGGCGACCACGTGGTGGTCAGAAATTTTGCGAGGACAAAGAATCTTCAGCCTCGCTACATCGGCCCCTTCCAAATCCTGCTGGCGACGAGGACAGCTGTACGTGTTGCTGGTCGCAAGCACTGGATCCACGCTTCTCACGTAAAGCGTGTTCCACTGCCGCTGCCCTACGACGACTGGGTGAAGAAGGGAATTGGTGCCTCCGAAGCTGAAACAACTCCGAAATTTGTCCCTTTCAGCGATGCCGATTTGATTTCTGACACTTTGAAACGTGACTCTCCTCTTGAAAAGACTGCTTTGAACATTGAACATTTGTCTCCAGCATCAGAAGAAACTTTGCCATCTGCGAACGTAAACTCTGCAACAGCTGCTAGTGATACACTATTCTCCGATCAGACAGTACCAGCGAAGCAGAAATACAACCTTAGAAGCCATAAAAAGGACTAATAAAGCAGGCAACTGCATACTGTGATTTTGATATATATATATATATTTTGAACTTTTGCCTTCAGCCAGGAAGTTTGTTATTGTTTATTGTTTTTAAAATTGCCTTGCCGTCTGGGTAGCCGTAGGGTCGTGGCTGTGTGCCTAGTTTGAATTTGCAGGGGTCTGACACAAGGTCGATCTTTCTGTTAGTACTGGGAACTCCCAGGGCTGACAGAGGCATTTTCATCTACGTACACATCATCAGTGGTCGCGAGCGGATTGTAGAAGATGGAACTTCCTGCGCTGCAACGAGAAAATGTGATTTACGTTCGCAGAAACAGACTAAATAGAATTCTTCATAGCAAATGTTTCTTGATGCAATGTGCCATTACATTTTTGATTGTTTTAGCAACATTGGTGGGTGGAATTGTCTTTAGCATAAATTTGATTTTTGTGCCAGTATCTACAGTACCTCCCCTTGATCCTGCTATTTCTACTGTTTCTTCTATACACTCTTTTCACTCGTTTCCGGAACATGAGCAAGCTCGACGCTCAGAATTCATTAATAATACTTTTGTACAGCTCTTGCACCAACACCAACTGGTAGTTAACACGACAGACTGTTGGGTGTGTGGCTTGATACCTCACACTATGGATAAAGGTATTCCCTATCTGGTTTTGCCTTTCAGCTACAATGGATCATTTCAGGCCCTTCAAACCATCTTTGCTTATGCTCTTGAGACCTATCCTCCACGTCCACCACGTTCCACTAAATATAACTCTGCCAACAAAGCTTTAGTCCAGGGAATTATTGACATGGTCAAAGACGTCAATAATACTCCATCATACCCTAGAGACGAATTGCGAGTATATTTAAGTTGGAATACTTCAGAGTATCGCCTTAGTTTAGGAGAAAGCAAGCGTAAAAGCTCAACTCCAATCTGGGTCGTACCTCACCGAGGTCAGGTCTGTTTGCAAGGTAATGGGAGAAATCCGAGAGCTCAGCTAGGGAGGAGTGAGTGCGTAGAGACTTATGTGTTTCCGGCTAACTCTTCCCCTGCCTTCCTTACTGCTAGGGGTACCTACTTCATTTGTCGAGACAGAGCTTATACATGGTTGCCTGCCGACTTCTCAGGATCATGTTATATTGCTCGATTATTGCCTCCGACATACACTGCTTCACCTGATTACCACAGAACAAGAGTAGCAAGAGGTGTCTTCAGCAAGGAAGATACCGCTGGTCAGGAAGCTGGAGACTTCTTCAAAGGCTTCCTTCCGTTCTGGGGGCCTATGGCCAATAGTAGAAACATACGTCAGCTAACACGGGTAGTTGAATCTACTATTACCGAAACTGCTGGTGCCCTTAGCAATCTGACAGCTGAGCTTCAGGCGGATAGGCTCATGACATTGCAGAACCGTATGGTTCTAGATGTTATACTTGCAGATCGAGGTGGGGTATGCAGAATGATCCAATCGAGCTGCTGTGTCTTTATTCCTAATAATGCTCCAACAGTTTACGAGGCGATCTCTAAGTTGCACAAGATTTCGGACTCCATACATGTAGATGAGGGAAACTGGTCCTTCATGGAGTGGTTTTGGACTCTGATCTCAGCGTGGGGATGGAAGGTTCTAATGGTCATTGGTGTCATCCTAGTATTCCTATTCTCATGTTGTCTGATTATCCAGTGTGGTCCTGCTCTGTGTAGTCTTTGTGCTACAACCTGTTTTAGGAAACCACCTGCGTTTGGAGAAAAGACACGAGAAAGGATGATGATACAACAGCATGTCACTGACCTGATGAGCATAGAACTAGATTCAGACATAGATTGAGTAATTGCCTATGTAAGGGCAAAAGGAGGGTCTGAGGTTCCGTGACGGTTCCGTGACGACTTGAACCCGTGTTTTCAAGTTTGTCGGAAATACATAAAATTAGTATCAGCGAACCGCAAATGATCCATTTAGCATATCCTGGTGTTTTCGCTACGCTACGAGCAAGAGCACTCCTTCCATTGACATATTTCTGATATACCCACGGCATCCATCTTAGATCGTGGCCGCCATTTTGTGGTTCCTTGCCCTCACATATGCAATAGCCTCTGATCATTTCATTTACTTCACTTTGATTAAGGACACGTAGCCTTAGCCGGAGATTCACCTCTTACATGACACGTGCACCTTAAATCAGATCACGCTGAAGCTGCATGACTCGACAAAGGCTGCCTCCTCTGCCCGAGGCCAGCCCACCTGAACTGGTTTTCCTGTCCATTGTACCTGATCATGATTAGGCGGCCGAAGCCGGTAGCCTTGCCCATTTACAACCCACAAACATCTCTTATCCCACTTTTCTATCTTCTGCACCTGGCTCTGCTCCTTTCCTTCTGGGCCTTTATTAGGGGGAGGTAACGAACTTTACGATGAGGCGGTCCGGGTCTTGAATGCAATATTGACAAGGGATTGTGATGGACTGGTGGGAACCCCTCTTCGTGATGTTTGGTATCAGATATTATCGACAGTTCCTGTGTAAACGCCAAATATTTATTGTTTAGAGACACAAAGGTTTGGGAATGTACCGACATGTGAAATATTTGCCTAGAGCACAATTTTTGGTATATAAGGAGCAACCCACTTTGTACAAATCGAACAGTCTCCTAGATTCTGCCCGTGTGTAGATTCTGTGATTTCTGTGTCCCTGCAGTAATAAACCTTTGGTCTTTGACGCCACCATCGAGAAGCCCGTGTTTCTGTTCATTTGTGCACCAAGGCAGGTGGGACTCCGGGGTCTTTGGGTGTTGTACCCTGACACCTCTGGACGGAACCAAAAAGTCCAGAACTCCAGGGGGTAGGGTTTAAGGCTCGGCATTAGGGTTTAGGGCTCGGTGTTAGGGTTCGGGGCTAGGGTTGAGGTCAAGGGTGTTAGGGTTCAGGGCTCCGGGGTAGGGTTTAGGGCTCCGGGATGGGGTTTAAGGCTCAGTATTAGGGTTTAGGGCTCGGGGGTAGGGTTTAAGGCTCGGCATTAGGGTTTAGGGTTTAGGGCTCGGTGTTAGGGTTCGGGGCTAGGGTTGAGGGCAAGGGTGTTAGGGTTCAGGGCTCCGGGGTAGGGTTTAGGGCTCCGGGATGGGGTTTAAGGCTCAGTATTAGGGTTTAGGGCTCGGGGGTAGGGTTTAAGGCTCGGCATTAGGGTTTAGGGCTCGGTGTTAGGGTTCGGGGCTAGGGTTGAGGGCAAGGGTGTTAGGGTTCAGGGCTCCGGGGTAGGGTTTAGGGCTCCGGGATGGGGTTTAAGGCTCAGTATTAGGGTTTAGGGCTCGGGGGTAGGGTTTAAGGCTCGGCATTAGGGTTTAGGGTTTAGGGCTCGGTGTTAGGGTTCGGGGCTAGGGTTGAGGGCAAAGGTGTTAGGGTTCAGGGCTCCGGGGTAGGGTTTAGGGCTCCGGGATGGGGTTTAAGGCTCAGTATTAGGGTTTAGGGCTCGGGGGTAGGGTTTAAGGCTCGGCATTAGGGTTTAGGGTTTAGGGCTCGGTGTTAGGGTTCGGGGCTAGGGTTGAGGTCAAGGGTGTTAGGGTTCAGGGCTCCGGGGTAGGGTTTAGGGCTCCGGGATGGGGTTTAAGGCTCAGTATTAGGGTTTAGGGCTCGGGGGTAGGGTTTAAGGCTCGGCATTAGGGTTTAGGGTTTAGGGCTCGGTGTTAGGGTTCGGGGCTAGGGTTGAGGGCAAGGGTGTTAGGGTTCAGGGCTCCGGGGTAGGGTTTAGGGCTCCGGGATGGGGTTTAAGGCTCAGTATTAGGGTTTAGGGCTCGGGGGTAGGGTTTAAGGCTCGGCATTAGGGTTTAGGGCTCGGTGTTAGGGTTCGGGGCTAGGGTTGAGGTCAAGGGTGTTAGGGTTCAGGGCTCCGGGGTAGGGTTTAGGGCTCTGGGATGGGGTTTAAGGCTCAGTATTAGGGTTTAGGGCTCGGTGTTAGGGTTCGGGGCTAGGGTTGAGGGCAAGGGTGTTAGGGTTCAGGGCTCCGGGGTAGGGTTTAGGGCTCCGGGATGGGGTTTAAGGCTCAGTATTAGGGTTTAGGGCTCGGGGGTAGGGTTTAAGGCTCGGCATTAGGGTTTAGGGTTTAGGGCTCGGTGTTAGGGTTCGGGGCTAGGGTTGAGGGCAAGGGTGTTAGGGTTCAGGGCTCCGGGGTAGGGTTTAGGGCTCCGGGATGGGGTTTAAGGCTCAGTATTAGGGTTTAGGGCTCGGGGGTAGGGTTTAAGGCTCGGCATTAGGGTTTAGGGTTTAGGGCTCGGTGTTAGGGTTCGGGGCTAGGGTTGAGGGCAAGGGTGTTAGGGTTCAGGGCTCCGGGGTAGGGTTTAGGGCTCCGGGATGGGGTTTAAGGCTCAGTATTAGGGTTTAGGGCTCGGGGGTAGGGTTTAAGGCTCGGCATTAGGGTTTAGGGTTTAGGGCTCGGTGTTAGGGTTCGGGGCTAGGGTTGAGGGCAAGGGTGTTAGGGTTCAGGGCTCCGGGGTAGGGTTTAGGGCTCCGGGATGGGGTTTAAGGCTCAGTATTAGGGTTTAGGGCTCGGGGGTAGGGTTTAAGGCTCGGCATTAGGGTTTAGGGTTTAGGGCTCGGTGTTAGGGTTCGGGGCTAGGGTTGAGGGCAAGGGTGTTAGGGTTCAGGGCTCCGGGGTAGGGTTTAGGGCTCCGGGATGGGGTTTAAGGCTCAGTATTAGGGTTTAGGGCTCGGGGGTAGGGTTTAAGGCTCGGCATTAGGGTTTAGGGCTCGGTGTTAGGGTTCGGGGCTAGGGTTGAGGTCAAGGGTGTTAGGGTTCAGGGCTCCGGGGTAGGGTTTAGGGCTCCGGGATGGGGTTTAAGGCTCAGTATTAGGGTTTAGGGCTCGGGGGTAGGGTTTAAGGCTCGGCATTAGGGTTTAGGGTTTAGGGCTCGGTGTTAGGGTTCGGGGCTAGGGTTGAGGGCAAGGGTGTTAGGGTTCAGGGCTCCGGGGTAGGGTTTAGGGCTCCGGGATGGGGTTTAAGGCTCAGTATTAGGGTTTAGGGCTCGGGGGTAGGGTTTAAGGCTCGGCATTAGGGTTTAGGGCTCGGTGTTAGGGTTCGGGGCTAGGGTTGAGGGCAAGGGTGTTAGGGTTCAGGGCTCCGGGGTAGGGTTTAGGGCTCCGGGATGGGGTTTAAGGCTCAGTATTAGGGTTTAGGGCTCGGGGGTAGGGTTTAAGGCTCGGCATTAGGGTTTAGGGTTTAGGGCTCGGTGTTAGGGTTCGGGGCTAGGGTTGAGGGCAAAGGTGTTAGGGTTCAGGGCTCCGGGGTAGGGTTTAGGGCTCCGGGATGGGGTTTAAGGCTCAGTATTAGGGTTTAGGGCTCGGGGGTAGGGTTTAAGGCTCGGCATTAGGGTTTAGGGTTTAGGGCTCGGTGTTAGGGTTCGGGGCTAGGGTTGAGGTCAAGGGTGTTAGGGTTCAGGGCTCCGGGGTAGGGTTTAGGGCTCCGGGATGGGGTTTAAGGCTCAGTATTAGGGTTTAGGGCTCGGGGGTAGGGTTTAAGGCTCGGCATTAGGGTTTAGGGTTTAGGGCTCGGTGTTAGGGTTCGGGGCTAGGGTTGAGGGCAAGGGTGTTAGGGTTCAGGGCTCCGGGGTAGGGTTTAGGGCTCCGGGATGGGGTTTAAGGCTCAGTATTAGGGTTTAGGGCTCGGGGGTAGGGTTTAAGGCTCGGCATTAGGGTTTAGGGCTCGGTGTTAGGGTTCGGGGCTAGGGTTGAGGTCAAGGGTGTTAGGGTTCAGGGCTCCGGGGTAGGGTTTAGGGCTCTGGGATGGGGTTTAAGGCTCAGTATTAGGGTTTAGGGCTCGGTGTTAGGGTTCGGGGCTAGGGTTGAGGGCAAGGGTGTTAGGGTTCAGGGCTCCGGGGTAGGGTTTAGGGCTCCGGGATGGGGTTTAAGGCTCAGTATTAGGGTTTAGGGCTCGGGGGTAGGGTTTAAGGCTCGGCATTAGGGTTTAGGGTTTAGGGCTCGGTGTTAGGGTTCGGGGCTAGGGTTGAGGGCAAGGGTGTTAGGGTTCAGGGCTCCGGGGTAGGGTTTAGGGCTCCGGGATGGGGTTTAAGGCTCAGTATTAGGGTTTAGGGCTCGGGGGTAGGGTTTAAGGCTCGGCATTAGGGTTTAGGGTTTAGGGCTCGGTGTTAGGGTTCGGGGCTAGGGTTGAGGGCAAGGGTGTTAGGGTTCAGGGCTCCGGGGTAGGGTTTAGGGCTCCGGGATGGGGTTTAAGGCTCAGTATTAGGGTTTAGGGCTCGGGGGTAGGGTTTAAGGCTCGGCATTAGGGTTTAGGGTTTAGGGCTCGGTGTTAGGGTTCGGGGCTAGGGTTGAGGGCAAGGGTGTTAGGGTTCAGGGCTCCGGGGTAGGGTTTAGGGCTCCGGGATGGGGTTTAAGGCTCAGTATTAGGGTTTAGGGCTCGGGGGTAGGGTTTAAGGCTCGGCATTAGGGTTTAGGGTTTAGGGCTCGGTGTTAGGGTTCGGGGCTAGGGTTGAGGGCAAGGGTGTTAGGGTTCAGGGCTCCGGGGTAGGGTTTAGGGCTCCGGGATGGGGTTTAAGGCTCAGTATTAGGGTTTAGGGCTCGGGGGTAGGGTTTAAGGCTCGGCATTAGGGTTTAGGGCTCGGTGTTAGGGTTCGGGGCTAGGGTTGAGGTCAAGGGTGTTAGGGTTCAGGGCTCCGGGGTAGGGTTTAGGGCTCCGGGATGGGGTTTAAGGCTCAGTATTAGGGTTTAGGGCTCGGGGGTAGGGTTTAAGGCTCGGCATTAGGGTTTAGGGTTTAGGGCTCGGTGTTAGGGTTCGGGGCTAGGGTTGAGGGCAAGGGTGTTAGGGTTCAGGGCTCCGGGGTAGGGTTTAGGGCTCCGGGATGGGGTTTAAGGCTCAGTATTAGGGTTTAGGGCTCGGGGGTAGGGTTTAAGGCTCGGCATTAGGGTTTAGGGCTCGGTGTTAGGGTTCGGGGCTAGGGTTGAGGGCAAGGGTGTTAGGGTTCAGGGCTCCGGGGTAGGGTTTAGGGCTCCGGGATGGGGTTTAAGGCTCAGTATTAGGGTTTAGGGCTCGGGGGTAGGGTTTAAGGCTCGGCATTAGGGTTTAGGGTTTAGGGCTCGGTGTTAGGGTTCGGGGCTAGGGTTGAGGGCAAAGGTGTTAGGGTTCAGGGCTCCGGGGTAGGGTTTAGGGCTCCGGGATGGGGTTTAAGGCTCAGTATTAGGGTTTAGGGCTCGGGGGTAGGGTTTAAGGCTCGGCATTAGGGTTTAGGGTTTAGGGCTCGGTGTTAGGGTTCGGGGCTAGGGTTGAGGTCAAGGGTGTTAGGGTTCAGGGCTCCGGGGTAGGGTTTAGGGCTCCGGGATGGGGTTTAAGGCTCAGTATTAGGGTTTAGGGCTCGGGGGTAGGGTTTAAGGCTCGGCATTAGGGTTTAGGGTTTAGGGCTCGGTGTTAGGGTTCGGGGCTAGGGTTGAGGGCAAGGGTGTTAGGGTTCAGGGCTCCGGGGTAGGGTTTAGGGCTCCGGGATGGGGTTTAAGGCTCAGTATTAGGGTTTAGGGCTCGGGGGTAGGGTTTAAGGCTCGGCATTAGGGTTTAGGGCTCGGTGTTAGGGTTCGGGGCTAGGGTTGAGGTCAAGGGTGTTAGGGTTCAGGGCTCCGGGGTAGGGTTTAGGGCTCTGGGATGGGGTTTAAGGCTCAGTATTAGGGTTTAGGGCTCGGTGTTAGGGTTCGGGGCTAGGGTTGAGGGCAAGGGTGTTAGGGTTCAGGGCTCCGGGGTAGGGTTTAGGGCTCCGGGATGGGGTTTAAGGCTCAGTATTAGGGTTTAGGGCTCGGGGGTAGGGTTTAAGGCTCGGCATTAGGGTTTAGGGTTTAGGGCTCGGTGTTAGGGTTCGGGGCTAGGGTTGAGGGCAAGGGTGTTAGGGTTCAGGGCTCCGGGGTAGGGTTTAGGGCTCCGGGATGGGGTTTAAGGCTCAGTATTAGGGTTTAGGGCTCGGGGGTAGGGTTTAAGGCTCGGCATTAGGGTTTAGGGTTTAGGGCTCGGTGTTAGGGTTCGGGGCTAGGGTTGAGGGCAAGGGTGTTAGGGTTCAGGGCTCCGGGGTAGGGTTTAGGGCTCCGGGATGGGGTTTAAGGCTCAGTATTAGGGTTTAGGGCTCGGGGGTAGGGTTTAAGGCTCGGCATTAGGGTTTAGGGTTTAGGGCTCGGTGTTAGGGTTCGGGGCTAGGGTTGAGGGCAAGGGTGTTAGGGTTCAGGGCTCCGGGGTAGGGTTTAGGGCTCCGGGATGGGGTTTAAGGCTCAGTATTAGGGTTTAGGGCTCGGGGGTAGGGTTTAAGGCTCGGCATTAGGGTTTAGGGTTTAGGGCTCGGTGTTAGGGTTCGGGGCTAGGGTTGAGGGCAAGGGTGTTAGGGTTCAGGGCTCCGGGGTAGGGTTTAGGGCTCCGGGATGGGGTTTAAGGCTCAGTATTAGGGTTTAGGGCTCGGGGGTAGGGTTTAAGGCTCGGCATTAGGGTTTAGGGCTCGGTGTTAGGGTTCGGGGCTAGGGTTGAGGTCAAGGGTGTTAGGGTTCAGGGCTCCGGGGTAGGGTTTAGGGCTCCGGGATGGGGTTTAAGGCTCAGTATTAGGGTTTAGGGCTCGGGGGTAGGGTTTAAGGCTCGGCATTAGGGTTTAGGGTTTAGGGCTCGGTGTTAGGGTTCGGGGCTAGGGTTGAGGGCAAGGGTGTTAGGGTTCAGGGCTCCGGGGTAGGGTTTAGGGCTCCGGGATGGGGTTTAAGGCTCAGTATTAGGGTTTAGGGCTCGGGGGTAGGGTTTAAGGCTCGGCATTAGGGTTTAGGGCTCGGTGTTAGGGTTCGGGGCTAGGGTTGAGGGCAAGGGTGTTAGGGTTCAGGGCTCCGGGGTAGGGTTTAGGGCTCCGGGATGGGGTTTAAGGCTCAGTATTAGGGTTTAGGGCTCGGGGGTAGGGTTTAAGGCTCGGCATTAGGGTTTAGGGTTTAGGGCTCGGTGTTAGGGTTCGGGGCTAGGGTTGAGGGCAAAGGTGTTAGGGTTCAGGGCTCCGGGGTAGGGTTTAGGGCTCCGGGATGGGGTTTAAGGCTCAGTATTAGGGTTTAGGGCTCGGGGGTAGGGTTTAAGGCTCGGCATTAGGGTTTAGGGTTTAGGGCTCGGTGTTAGGGTTCGGGGCTAGGGTTGAGGTCAAGGGTGTTAGGGTTCAGGGCTCCGGGGTAGGGTTTAGGGCTCCGGGATGGGGTTTAAGGCTCAGTATTAGGGTTTAGGGCTCGGGGGTAGGGTTTAAGGCTCGGCATTAGGGTTTAGGGTTTAGGGCTCGGTGTTAGGGTTCGGGGCTAGGGTTGAGGGCAAGGGTGTTAGGGTTCAGGGCTCCGGGGTAGGGTTTAGGGCTCCGGGATGGGGTTTAAGGCTCAGTATTAGGGTTTAGGGCTCGGGGGTAGGGTTTAAGGCTCGGCATTAGGGTTTAGGGCTCGGTGTTAGGGTTCGGGGCTAGGGTTGAGGTCAAGGGTGTTAGGGTTCAGGGCTCCGGGGTAGGGTTTAGGGCTCTGGGATGGGGTTTAAGGCTCAGTATTAGGGTTTAGGGCTCGGTGTTAGGGTTCGGGGCTAGGGTTGAGGGCAAGGGTGTTAGGGTTCAGGGCTCCGGGGTAGGGTTTAGGGCTCCGGGATGGGGTTTAAGGCTCAGTATTAGGGTTTAGGGCTCGGGGGTAGGGTTTAAGGCTCGGCATTAGGGTTTAGGGTTTAGGGCTCGGTGTTAGGGTTCGGGGCTAGGGTTGAGGGCAAGGGTGTTAGGGTTCAGGGCTCCGGGGTAGGGTTTAGGGCTCCGGGATGGGGTTTAAGGCTCAGTATTAGGGTTTAGGGCTCGGGGGTAGGGTTTAAGGCTCGGCATTAGGGTTTAGGGTTTAGGGCTCGGTGTTAGGGTTCGGGGCTAGGGTTGAGGGCAAGGGTGTTAGGGTTCAGGGCTCCGGGGTAGGGTTTAGGGCTCCGGGATGGGGTTTAAGGCTCAGTATTAGGGTTTAGGGCTCGGGGGTAGGGTTTAAGGCTCGGCATTAGGGTTTAGGGTTTAGGGCTCGGTGTTAGGGTTCGGGGCTAGGGTTGAGGGCAAGGGTGTTAGGGTTCAGGGCTCCGGGGTAGGGTTTAGGGCTCCGGGATGGGGTTTAAGGCTCAGTATTAGGGTTTAGGGCTCGGGGGTAGGGTTTAAGGCTCGGCATTAGGGTTTAGGGTTTAGGGCTCGGTGTTAGGGTTCGGGGCTAGGGTTGAGGGCAAGGGTGTTAGGGTTCAGGGCTCCGGGGTAGGGTTTAGGGCTCCGGGATGGGGTTTAAGGCTCAGTATTAGGGTTTAGGGCTCGGGGGTAGGGTTTAAGGCTCGGCATTAGGGTTTAGGGCTCGGTGTTAGGGTTCGGGGCTAGGGTTGAGGTCAAGGGTGTTAGGGTTCAGGGCTCCGGGGTAGGGTTTAGGGCTCCGGGATGGGGTTTAAGGCTCAGTATTAGGGTTTAGGGCTCGGGGGTAGGGTTTAAGGCTCGGCATTAGGGTTTAGGGTTTAGGGCTCGGTGTTAGGGTTCGGGGCTAGGGTTGAGGGCAAGGGTGTTAGGGTTCAGGGCTCCGGGGTAGGGTTTAGGGCTCCGGGATGGGGTTTAAGGCTCAGTATTAGGGTTTAGGGCTCGGGGGTAGGGTTTAAGGCTCGGCATTAGGGTTTAGGGCTCGGTGTTAGGGTTCGGGGCTAGGGTTGAGGGCAAGGGTGTTAGGGTTCAGGGCTCCGGGGTAGGGTTTAGGGCTCCGGGATGGGGTTTAAGGCTCAGTATTAGGGTTTAGGGCTCGGGGGTAGGGTTTAAGGCTCGGCATTAGGGTTTAGGGTTTAGGGCTCGGTGTTAGGGTTCGGGGCTAGGGTTGAGGGCAAAGGTGTTAGGGTTCAGGGCTCCGGGGTAGGGTTTAGGGCTCCGGGATGGGGTTTAAGGCTCAGTATTAGGGTTTAGGGCTCGGGGGTAGGGTTTAAGGCTCGGCATTAGGGTTTAGGGTTTAGGGCTCGGTGTTAGGGTTCGGGGCTAGGGTTGAGGTCAAGGGTGTTAGGGTTCAGGGCTCCGGGGTAGGGTTTAGGGCTCCGGGATGGGGTTTAAGGCTCAGTATTAGGGTTTAGGGCTCGGGGGTAGGGTTTAAGGCTCGGCATTAGGGTTTAGGGTTTAGGGCTCGGTGTTAGGGTTCGGGGCTAGGGTTGAGGGCAAGGGTGTTAGGGTTCAGGGCTCCGGGGTAGGGTTTAGGGCTCCGGGATGGGGTTTAAGGCTCAGTATTAGGGTTTAGGGCTCGGGGGTAGGGTTTAAGGCTCGGCATTAGGGTTTAGGGCTCGGTGTTAGGGTTCGGGGCTAGGGTTGAGGTCAAGGGTGTTAGGGTTCAGGGCTCCGGGGTAGGGTTTAGGGCTCTGGGATGGGGTTTAAGGCTCAGTATTAGGGTTTAGGGCTCGGTGTTAGGGTTCGGGGCTAGGGTTGAGGGCAAGGGTGTTAGGGTTCAGGGCTCCGGGGTAGGGTTTAGGGCTCCGGGATGGGGTTTAAGGCTCAGTATTAGGGTTTAGGGCTCGGGGGTAGGGTTTAAGGCTCGGCATTAGGGTTTAGGGTTTAGGGCTCGGTGTTAGGGTTCGGGGCTAGGGTTGAGGGCAAGGGTGTTAGGGTTCAGGGCTCCGGGGTAGGGTTTAGGGCTCCGGGATGGGGTTTAAGGCTCAGTATTAGGGTTTAGGGCTCGGGGGTAGGGTTTAAGGCTCGGCATTAGGGTTTAGGGTTTAGGGCTCGGTGTTAGGGTTCGGGGCTAGGGTTGAGGGCAAGGGTGTTAGGGTTCAGGGCTCCGGGGTAGGGTTTAGGGCTCCGGGATGGGGTTTAAGGCTCAGTATTAGGGTTTAGGGCTCGGGGGTAGGGTTTAAGGCTCGGCATTAGGGTTTAGGGTTTAGGGCTCGGTGTTAGGGTTCGGGGCTAGGGTTGAGGGCAAGGGTGTTAGGGTTCAGGGCTCCGGGGTAGGGTTTAGGGCTCCGGGATGGGGTTTAAGGCTCAGTATTAGGGTTTAGGGCTCGGGGGTAGGGTTTAAGGCTCGGCATTAGGGTTTAGGGTTTAGGGCTCGGTGTTAGGGTTCGGGGCTAGGGTTGAGGGCAAGGGTGTTAGGGTTCAGGGCTCCGGGGTAGGGTTTAGGGCTCCGGGATGGGGTTTAAGGCTCAGTATTAGGGTTTAGGGCTCGGGGGTAGGGTTTAAGGCTCGGCATTAGGGTTTAGGGCTCGGTGTTAGGGTTCGGGGCTAGGGTTGAGGTCAAGGGTGTTAGGGTTCAGGGCTCCGGGGTAGGGTTTAGGGCTCCGGGATGGGGTTTAAGGCTCAGTATTAGGGTTTAGGGCTCGGGGGTAGGGTTTAAGGCTCGGCATTAGGGTTTAGGGTTTAGGGCTCGGTGTTAGGGTTCGGGGCTAGGGTTGAGGGCAAGGGTGTTAGGGTTCAGGGCTCCGGGGTAGGGTTTAGGGCTCCGGGATGGGGTTTAAGGCTCAGTATTAGGGTTTAGGGCTCGGGGGTAGGGTTTAAGGCTCGGCATTAGGGTTTAGGGCTCGGTGTTAGGGTTCGGGGCTAGGGTTGAGGGCAAGGGTGTTAGGGTTCAGGGCTCCGGGGTAGGGTTTAGGGCTCCGGGATGGGGTTTAAGGCTCAGTATTAGGGTTTAGGGCTCGGGGGTAGGGTTTAAGGCTCGGCATTAGGGTTTAGGGTTTAGGGCTCGGTGTTAGGGTTCGGGGCTAGGGTTGAGGGCAAAGGTGTTAGGGTTCAGGGCTCCGGGGTAGGGTTTAGGGCTCCGGGATGGGGTTTAAGGCTCAGTATTAGGGTTTAGGGCTCGGGGGTAGGGTTTAAGGCTCGGCATTAGGGTTTAGGGTTTAGGGCTCGGTGTTAGGGTTCGGGGCTAGGGTTGAGGTCAAGGGTGTTAGGGTTCAGGGCTCCGGGGTAGGGTTTAGGGCTCCGGGATGGGGTTTAAGGCTCAGTATTAGGGTTTAGGGCTCGGGGGTAGGGTTTAAGGCTCGGCATTAGGGTTTAGGGTTTAGGGCTCGGTGTTAGGGTTCGGGGCTAGGGTTGAGGGCAAGGGTGTTAGGGTTCAGGGCTCCGGGGTAGGGTTTAGGGCTCCGGGATGGGGTTTAAGGCTCAGTATTAGGGTTTAGGGCTCGGGGGTAGGGTTTAAGGCTCGGCATTAGGGTTTAGGGCTCGGTGTTAGGGTTCGGGGCTAGGGTTGAGGTCAAGGGTGTTAGGGTTCAGGGCTCCGGGGTAGGGTTTAGGGCTCTGGGATGGGGTTTAAGGCTCAGTATTAGGGTTTAGGGCTCGGTGTTAGGGTTCGGGGCTAGGGTTGAGGGCAAGGGTGTTAGGGTTCAGGGCTCCGGGGTAGGGTTTAGGGCTCCGGGATGGGGTTTAAGGCTCAGTATTAGGGTTTAGGGCTCGGGGGTAGGGTTTAAGGCTCGGCATTAGGGTTTAGGGTTTAGGGCTCGGTGTTAGGGTTCGGGGCTAGGGTTGAGGGCAAGGGTGTTAGGGTTCAGGGCTCCGGGGTAGGGTTTAGGGCTCCGGGATGGGGTTTAAGGCTCAGTATTAGGGTTTAGGGCTCGGGGGTAGGGTTTAAGGCTCGGCATTAGGGTTTAGGGTTTAGGGCTCGGTGTTAGGGTTCGGGGCTAGGGTTGAGGGCAAGGGTGTTAGGGTTCAGGGCTCCGGGGTAGGGTTTAGGGCTCCGGGATGGGGTTTAAGGCTCAGTATTAGGGTTTAGGGCTCGGGGGTAGGGTTTAAGGCTCGGCATTAGGGTTTAGGGTTTAGGGCTCGGTGTTAGGGTTCGGGGCTAGGGTTGAGGGCAAGGGTGTTAGGGTTCAGGGCTCCGGGGTAGGGTTTAGGGCTCCGGGATGGGGTTTAAGGCTCAGTATTAGGGTTTAGGGCTCGGGGGTAGGGTTTAAGGCTCGGCATTAGGGTTTAGGGTTTAGGGCTCGGTGTTAGGGTTCGGGGCTAGGGTTGAGGGCAAGGGTGTTAGGGTTC
>NW_028251768.1:0-54317 GCF_964263255.1 Lissotriton vulgaris | reverse complement strand
GCAGGTCTCAAGCACCAGGGCAAACCTCTGAGGGTACAGGGTAGTCTTCAAAAGTACACAGCAGGCCTAAGGCAGCAGGATTGTCCTCCAGAAGTGAATTGAAGAGTGGTTCTAAGGGTTTTATTTTACCTATGCCTTTTTCCGGCACTTCCGTATGGGGAAGAGAGAGATATTATATATATATATATATATATATATATATACATATATATATATATATATATACATATATATATATATATATATATATATATATATATATATATATATATATATATATATATATATATATATATATATATATATATATGTATATATATATATATATATATATGCAAGTCCAGATCCCGGTACAAGCTAGTACCCGCTCACGAGTGGGTCGTCCTTGGGGCCCCGGAAGCCCAATATCTTGCGCAAAACGTTTTCTATTCCAGAAAATACGTAGACGACACACCAGGAGTTTGCTGTGCTGTGGAAATTTATTGGCAGCAAAAACAAACAACGCGTTTCACCTCACGGCTTGCTCACGTTTGCTGTGGATTCTAAAACATAGTCCTTTTACATTGTTTATGCAATGATCATAAAAGTAGGACTATCACATCAACACCCAAAGTGCAAAGTGCGGGAGACATGTTGGAATTGGAAATTTCACAAGTTAATTTCATTAGAATGGTGTCATATTAACCAAAATATGTAATTTTTTACCTTGACAAAACCAGGCATCTATATGCTTCAAAAATTGTGTCTTTTTACATAAGTAATGAAAGTTATATCAACATATATGCATTACAATACTGTGCATGCACATTAAGCCTTGTATCGTTTTGACAAGTTTTCAAACCATAGGTTAAGTCTTGGAGGTTGTTATGTAATTATTAACTCATTACACCCATAATATTTCAATCCAGCCCAAGTGGGCAAAACGGCAGACAGAGACAGGAAATCAGGCCCCAGTGGGCTAGATCTGTTGCCCCAGTGGGCAAATGTCCCAAACAACATCAAATCCAATTGGGTAAAGCAAATAAAATCATACCCTAGTGGGTTGAGTCCAAACTTTTTTGGCATTTATCAATATTTCTAGTCAGTATTCCAAAAGCGATAGATTTCATTCTTATCTGTCTCCAAAGTAGTTCAATATTGTGATTCAATCCTCCAAGATAGAGAAAGGAAAATGTTTTTTCCTATCATATTCGATTTTCTGGTTATATCAGACACTTCTGTGTATTATAATTCCAAAATCCAACATCCTATCAACATAATCTGTGAATTAAAACATGAAAAAATTACTTTAAAAGAGACGACTTACAATCAGCAGCTAAATATACATTTGTAAATTCCAGTTCTTTACTCATTCAAGTTAACATTTTTGTTCAGTCTTCAAGGTGTACAGAAAGCTCCTCATGATTATTAAGACCTTGGGGATTGGTTGTTTCGAAGTCGATAATGTACCTTGATTCTAACTTCCTAAGACTCAAAGTTCTATTTCCTCCTCGAATCCCTAGATCGATATTATCTAGCACTACCATTCGCAGCAAGTTTTCGTTCTGGAAATGGTACTCGAAGAAATGCCTTGCTACCGGGTATTGTGTGTTATGATTTTTGATTGCCCTTAGGTGCTGTAACACTCTCTCTTTTGCTTTGAGTGTTGTGCTTCCTATGTACCACTTATCACATGGACAGACAAGTAAGTATATGCAGTACATTGTGTTACAGTTTACATTTTTCTGTATTGAAAACACCCTGCCTGTGCTTGGAACCGTCACCTCTTTACAGTTAAAGCTGTTGCGACAGGCTTTGCATGAGTTACAGCATTTAAACCCTGGTGGGTCCTTGATTTTCTGTGTGCTAGTTACTGAATTGGGACTCAGCTCATCTTTTAGGGATTTGCTCTTTCTGTATGTAACCTGTGGACTGGAGTTCAGGTGCAATTTAAGATGCTGGTCTGTTAAAAGCACATGCCAGTGTTTCATGAGAATCTGTTTCACATCTCTAGCCTGGCCTGAGAAGGTGGTGATGAATCTAATGTTGGACTCTAAGTCTTTAGATTTGTTTGTGTCCAACAGGTCTTTTCTTTCTTTGGTATTCACCCTTGTTATGGCTCCCTCTATTGTTTTTTGGTTATACCCACGATCTTTGAAACGTTTAGTCATTACCTCCTTTTCTTTTTCGAAAGCTTCATTCGTGCTGCAATTACGCTTAGCACGTAGCAATTCCCCATAGGGTATGCTATCTATGAGGTTTCTGGGATGCGCACTCCTTGCATTAAGGAGACTGTTGCCTGCTGTTGTCTTTCTGTGGAGACTGGTCACTATTGCAGTTCCTTGTATTTCCACATTGACGTCCAGGAATTCTATTCTTGATTTATGTATATGTTCTGTGAATCTGAGGTTGATAGTGTTATTATTCAACTCACACACAAATTTCTTCACTGATTCTACTGTGCCATCCCAGATCACAAAGATGTCGTCGATGTACCTCAGCCACAGGACAACATTGGTGTTAAAATTGGCGATCTGGCTGGACACCTGCTCCTCCCACCAACCCATGAAGAGGTTGGCATAACTGGGGGCGAAGCAGGTGCCCATCGCCGTGCCCTGTGACTGTCGGTACATCAGCTCATCAAAAATAAAGAAGTTGTGATAAAGACAGAATTCAATGAGTTTGAGCAGCATTTTTGAATGTTCCAAATAGGCAATAGATCTCATTTTTAAGAAGTGTTCCACTACTTGTATTCCTGTACTGTGTTTTATACATGTGTAGAGGCTGTTGACATCTAGGGTGACCAAGATGTAAGTTGGTTCCCAGATGATACCCTCAATGCTTTTCAGAAAGTGTGTTGTATCTTTGAGGTAGGTGGGCAGAGATATTACAAAGGGTCTTAAATAGTAATCAATGTATTGAGATGTTTTTTCGAGCAGTGAACCTATTGACGATACAATCGGTCTCCCTGGTCGATTAGTGGCATTTTTATGCACTTTAGGGAGAAGGTATAGGATAGGGACTCTAGGATGATCACATTTTAAAAACACATATTCATCCCAGGTTAGCAGACCTTTCTCTTTAAAGTCATACAGCATATTTTCAAACAAAACCTTGGTTTCTCTGAAATCAGCAAATGAACTTTTAGTATAACAGCTTGTGTCTTCCAACTTTCTCTGCCCTTCTGCCAGATAGTTCTTTTTATCCAGAACAACCATGTTGCCCCCCTTATCCGCATAGCGGATAACTATGTTTTCATCTGATTTAAGGCTGGCAATTGCATTATATTGCTCAGAAGACAGATTCTTTTTTCTGTTTGGCAAGCGTTCCTGTCTAAGTTTTTTTAAGTCTTGTAAGACTCCCTTTTCGAATACTTCCACTGCATCACATGCAATCTGGGGGATAAATCTGGATTTTACTTTGAAGTTACTCCCCGGATTCTCATAAGTGTTAACATCATCATCATACAAAAAATCACTTCTATCAACAGTGCCAGACGAAATGATTTCCAAAAGTTCAATGTCATTCAAATTCAAATTATTCTCAGAGCTTATTTCGACATTTGGTGGGGGTTTGGGGAGATGTGTTTCAAACCACTTTTTTAGTTTTAGTTTCCTCGCGAAGTAAAACAAATCAATTCTAGTTTGTGCATAGTTTAAATTGTTACTTGGGCAAAACGAAAGTCCCAAAGAGAGGACCTCATGTTCATGTACAGTTAATGGTCTATTAGTTAAGTTTATTACCGTCATTGCTGAGTCTTGCTGCCCCTTGTTTCCATTCCCATGGGCTGTTTTACGGCGTTGTTGCCTGACTTTTGCTTTTTTGTTCCTTTCGGTCTTCCTCGAATTCCTTTCCCTCGTCCTTTTTGATTTCCTTGGTCCTGATGTTGATCTGTCCGTCCCTGGTTTATTACTTGGAACTGTAATAAAAACGCTTTCTTATTTCCTCTTGATCATCCACAGTATTCTGGTTGAGACCTGCAGTAGTGAGGTCCGTCATGCTCCCATCTGAGACGTCGCTTTCTACTGGTTCAGTTTGTACTGTGGGGGACGCATTCTTGGCCATTTTGGATTGATCATACAAGTGGTCGTATCTTCGGTGAAAGGTCAAAGTGCGTCCCGCCTGGTAATCTTTGAAGTCCCTTAGGAACTTACGTTGCTTTTTCGCTGTTATCTCCTCCTCCAGCTTTTCCATCTTTGCTTCCAAAGTTTTTGCATATGCGTCAAACGCATCCTTGCCCATTATAGGAATGATTTCCGCGATTAGTGCCTCAATTTGTTCCAGCAGTTTTTTGCGGTCCTTTAGTGCGTATTTAACCAAAAAACGCATCATTGTTGTTGAACACGCCGCTGAATTATTCGACCATTCATCCAGCATATCTGGGTCTGGGTCCTCGAAGGTGGGAACTGTAAAAATTCTCAAACCTCGCGGTACTTTTCCTGCATCAATGTAACGACCCAGAGATTCTGCCTCCCACCATTTGCCGAGTTCTTTCTTATTTAATTTCTCTAATCTCGAAAGTAATGTTTGCAATTGAACCTCTTTGCTCATGCTTACAGCTTGCGCCTTCGGATCATCCATTTTGCCGCCTTGCATAAAGAACAGCTTGTCCGCTGCCGCCTTGCGTCTCGAATCCATTGCTGCCATGTTTGTTGTTCCACACTTTTGTAATAAAGCAAAACTCCCGCTGATTTGAGAGGACGCCTCCTCCTTTGTGTAATCAGCCTCTATCTCTACTCAGAGAATGTCCCGTGTTCCGGCTCTGCCACCTTCCCTCGCTGCACGTACTCTCGGAACTTCGCCGCAAACGTACCCCCGCAAGGAGGTGTTCAGAGGCATGAGCGTCACGGGGCCGCAGTCCCGTTTCAGCCCGCACCAGGAAAACACATATATGTATGGGCCGTCCGCGGTCGGTGATTCCTTTTCCGCGCAGGAGTTATCAGCGGCGTGGAACTACAGGGACCACAATCCTTTGCTCGTTTTTCGTAGGTGCCGCTAATATTAGACAGGCGTTGGGTTTCTCTTTGAGTAGATGAGCGGACCAGCAAAAAAAAGTTATGCAAGTCCAGAGTCCCGGTACAAGCTAGTACCCGCTCATGAGTGGGTCGTCCTTGGGGTCCCGGAAGCCCAATATCTTGCGCAAAATGTTTTCTATTCCAGAAAATACGTAGACGACACACCAGGAGTTTGCTGTGCTGTGGAAATTTATTGGCAGCAAAAACAAACAACGCGTTTCACCTCACGGCTTGCTCACGTTTGCTGTGGATTCTAAAACATAGTCCTTTTACATTGTTTATGCAATGATCATAAAAGTAGGACTATCACATCAACACCCAAAGTGCAAAGTGCGGGAGACAACTCAAATGACATCACTGATGACATTATCCAATGACTGTATGCTTCTGTAAAGTTAAAATATGTCTTACATATTGAAGAATGAGTGGATGTATAAGTGTCTGGATGAAGAATTTAGTAGGTGCATGACTGACTGTATGAGAGAGTGATTAAATGTGTCTCGCTGAGTGCATGGGTTAGTGACTAAACTGTCTTAATTTGTGCATCAATATGTCTGTTGTTCTGTAAACTGCTGAATGTGTTAATCAACAGCTATATGAGTAACTATATGGGATATTCATTGGTTGCCCAAGTATTTGTATGGGAGACTGAGTATGTGTGTGAGTGGCTGGGAGGTGTATGACTCTGTGCATAGATGTGTGAGCAGTTGATTCACTAGATGTATGGGTTCAAAAGTGCATGTGGAAACAGCTGCATGGGCGGTTGACTGTGTGCATGAGTGTATTGGTGAGTGAATGGATATCTCAGTGCAACATGTCAAAGTAAGTACATATGTAAAACACAGTACATGTGAGAGTTGACATATATAACCGTGCATAAGAGCCAATGAATGTGTGAGTGGCTGTATGGATCATTGTGAACTTGTATCAGGGATCGTATAGGAGAGTAAATATGTGTTAGAATATGTTTGAATTAGTAAGGTGTGTATAACTGTATAGTTGAGGAAATGGAGGTGTGATTGATTCTTTGCATGACTGACTAGATGTATGAGTAACTCCATGGATGAGTGACAATCTGTGAGTGTCTGTTTACACTGATTGTATCTAAGGTTATATTAGAGTCTGAAGAGGTTCATCGTATTATCACATGAATGATATTATCAGTGATGTTGTCAGTGATGTCATTTGAGTTGTCATCAGTGATGTCATCAGTGATGTCACTGACCATGTCATGAATGATGTAATATGTGACATCAACAGCAGTGGATTGCGGGTGCGCGATATATAGTTAGTGCAACTAACTATATATGGAATTTCAATGGTTTTGTGTGAGTAAAATAAGGTTTTGTAAATGCTAATTCCTAACTATATATGGTCTATAACCCATGGTTTTTTCAGTGAATTTTCAAGGTTTTGTAAATGCTAATTCCTAACTATATATGGTCTATAACCTATGGTTTTTTCAGTGAATTTCAATGGTTTTTTAATAGCAAATATCAAAAGCTTTAAAATGTCAAGTACGTGGTAGGTAAAAACATTTTCGTGTCTATGCACGCTGATGTGCTTTGAACGCTGCCCCCTCCCCCCTCTTTTCTTTTAGGAGTATTCTCTCTTTGCAGATAGTGAAGGGTAGGTAACGCAGGCCTTTGCCCCCGTTGTAATCCGTCGTGCCTGCTTCCCTCTCCATTTGATTGATTGTTATCCAACCATTTACTGTTTTAGAATGGTTCTCTTTGGTTCATTCTCTATTTACAAACAAGCACAGAGTCGCAATACTCTGTTTAGTCTTTGCAGATAGTGAAAAATCGTTAGAAATAACAAAAGGAATCAAGCAAAATCAGTAGGCCACTAATGGGATCTCTTTTTGACCTCGCTAAAATAGAAACATTAGGAACAACCCCTCATGAGAAATATGAAACTAGTGAGAGGAACTGAGCTCGACGCCATGATGGCTGCAAGACAGCTCGGCTCCGCCGCCCACCCTGCCCAAAACAACGACAAACCCTATGCAAATATTATAAATATATACAACACACCAGCAAAGTAACAGGGTAAAAGGTTTTATTAAATAACTATTTACATGGAAGCCTGCTGCAACAACGATCCAAATGCATGCCGCCGTTCCCGGGATTTCGCCCCGACTACTCTGCGGCCTACGAGATGGAGAGGCCGGGGCGTTGACTAGGCGGGGCCTCCGGCCGCAACCACAGCGCCAACGATCGCTGCCGACAGCCACTGATCTGAAGAACCGCTGCCTGCGGTGCCTCCCTCAGCCGCTTGACGGAGGCCCTCGAGGGGCGGTGTGGTGGCGCGGACTAAGAGGGGGCGTTTGACTCCTACCCCCTCCCCAAGTCTTGTTGCCCTGGTGTGGCCTAAGATCGCCCCCGACATAGGCGGTCGGCTCCCGGGGTCAGGCGGAACTTGTTGCCTTTTGGTGACTCTTCCATTCTGGACCTTGTCCCACAATCCGTTTGACCTGAAGACACGTCCTGCGGTGCCCTGGTCCAACCATCACATATACCTGCGCCAGGAGACGGCGTGGGGTGCACTGGAAGGGAGAGGCGGCGCGAATGAGCCTCCCCCACATCCCCAGGTGGAGGTTTGTCAGCTACACCCCAGCGCTTGACTCAGCCACCTGAGTTGCGCCCGCTCCTGTGGCACAGGGCCTCGCTCGGCCAGCTGAATTGCGCCTGCTCTTGTTATTACAGCGTCTCACCCGCCATCCGGATGAATTTCACCCACTCTTGCAGTACAGCGAGAGGCGGCTGCCACGGAGCTCAGGAAATGGCGGTCGGCTCCACAGACTTGGGCCTGGCCTGCAAGGATGGCTCTGGGCAACCCTGGAACTCGGACGCTTGACTGCTAGGGCATGGGCCCCATTCCCAAAAGCGTCCCCTCAGCCTTGAAGATTCTACAAGAGTCACCGGGGCCCCCGACTCCCGCAGACTTCCGGTGGGGAGCGACTGCCATGATTGCTCGCGGAATGGCCACGACGAAGCCACGGAATGCTCTCATGCTGACGCCAGCTTCAATCTGAAACATCCAGAAACACTGTAGACTACCAATTCGATCAGTTCCGGTGGAGCCCCAACGTGACCCGGTAGAGAAGAACTTGCCCTCCCCTCTTTGACTGATGGTTCTTGTTGCCTGTCCCTTCTGTCATATGACGCGCCGCGTTAGCGCACCCGGAAGTGCTCCGGTGCGCGAGGCGCGAAAAGCAGCTACCCGGAAGCGATTCGGGGCGCGGCGCGGAGCGCGTAACGTAAGCATAACAGGTCATGTGACTTGTTAATAAAACTTTTCATTGGTTCATTTCACTTTTGGGTTCCTAATGATGTAAGGCTAGGTCATGTGACCTAAAAATAACACTTTTCATTGGTTCGGACTAGGAGGGGGCGCTTAGCTCCTGCCCCCTCCCCAAGTCTCTCTCGGCCAGCTGAGTTGCGCCTGCTCTTGCTATGACAGTGTCTCACCCGCCATCCAGCTAAATTTCACCCACTCTTGCGATACAGCGACTCTTCCATTCTGGACCTTGTCCCACAATCCGTTTGACCTGAAGACACGTCCTGCGGTGCCCTCGCAATGCGGCCTGGTCCCTGAATGTGTGCAGGGGGACGGTATTTCTCGCTCGGCCAGCAGAGTTGCGCCCACTCTTGCGGCCTACGACATGAAGAGGCCGGGGCGTTGACTAGGCGGGGCCTCCGGCTGCAACCACAGCGCCAACGATCGCTGCTAAAGGAGGGGAGCCTTGCCGGTGAGAGCCACTGTTCTGAAGAACAGCTGCCTGCGGTGCCTCCCTGAACCGCTTGACGGAGGCCCCTGAGGGGCGGTGTGGTGGCACGGACTGGTAGGGGGGCTTGGCTCCTGCCCCCTCCCCAAGTCTCTCTCGGCCAGCTGAGTTGCGCCTGCTCTTGCTATTACAGCGTCTCACCCGCCATCCGGCTAAATTTCACCCACTCTTGCGATACAGCGACTCTTCCATTCTGGACCTTGTCTCCCCAGAGGTACATCACCTTACACAGACATGCACTCTGATCTCCTTGGCCTCAGTCAAGCATTAATAGTAAGATTTTCATAGGTGAGTGTAGGTGTTGTGAATTGAACTTTTTGCCTTTTGGTGACTCTTCCATTCTGGACCTTGTCCCACAATCCGTTTGACCTGAAGACACGTCCTGCGGCCTGGTCCCTGAATGTGTGCAAGGGGACGGTATTGATTGGATCAAGATGGCGGCTTCACACAAAGCTGACTCAAGTGTTGCTGCTGATGCTATGCAAACAAAAACTGGTTTTCAGTTTGTACATTCTTCAGGATTTTTCCATCCAAGTGTGGTAAATAAAATTACCGGACTATTTTTCTATACATTAAATGACAATAAGGATAGCTCAATCAAATGAGAGGCAGAGTCCGTGGTATCTGAGTCATACGGGCTTTAATTAAGTGGCTCGAGTCACTGGACATCGGGTTCCATCACCACTAAGGTTCAGGAAGGGATATTCAACATTTTATTAACATCACACATTATATATAGTAAGTAAGTAATAGCTTTATTTCGATACGGTACATATCATAAAAGCAATACAAAACATAAAGTAAAAACAGTACAAGGATACATAATATAAAATACCGTGGGGAATCATAATAAAAGCAGTAAGACATAAGTGTGCAAGTATAAGATATCCTTCAACATATATACGCCAGTATAAGATACAGTTCAACAGGGAGCACATTACTGGATCAACAACTTCCTTGAGGTTCTTATGCGCCATGCCCAGCCTAGAAATTTTGCCATACAACATGCAAAAAACGGGCGGGCATCTGAGCGCAATATACGTAGGGCTTCTAGGTGTGATCTTGTTCCCAGGCTCCTACACAAGAGCTGCATAGGCATTGCACTCAAACAATAGGTGGGCGACAGACTCAACCCTTGAAACGCAAAACGGGCAATATGGAACCGTTTGTAGTGGAGAGTTCCAGGAGGAAGTTAGCAGTCCTAAGGGGAGTACACCCACCCTAAATTTAAAATACAGTGATCTGTCTCCAGAGTTATGAATTAAGTCCAGATAAGGTTCCCTGTGGGGGAGCTCCTTAACTAGCAAAAACTGGGCGACAGATTTGCAATGGTTGGAGTTGCACATTCTCTTATTGTTTACCCATAACCAATAGGCCTTCTTTAGGAACTGTTTGGGCGGTGCTGTTTTGTTAGCCCAAGCGTCTCCTAAACCCAATTCATAGAGCAGTCGTTTGACCTCCCTAAGCCAGGATACCTTATTGCAACCTGGAAGGGACAACAGATCTTTTAGGGCGTTGGCGTAACTACAGAGTTCCGGGACATTCCATATCCGGGACCAGAGTAGCAGGGGACGCAATTTTGCTTGTTCACAAATTGGGCGGGTGCCTGTATCTAACAGAAGGGGGATTGTAGGAGTACTGTGGGGTAGCCTCATCAGGTCTTTATGGAAGTTGTTTTCAAGATGGGCCAGGGTATCAACTCTCTGTGTGCCCCACAGTTCTGCGCCATACAGAGCTGCGCTTACAACCCTTGCTCTATAGATATCTAGCAGTGCCCCAATTGGTTTTAAGGATGAGGCTCGTTGTTCCTTGAGCAAGGCTCCTGTGACCCTTTTATGAGTCAGAAACACCTTTTGGTGGTGTGACTTCCAACTCATGGTATCGCAAAGACGTATTCCTAGGTAGTTAAATTCTTTGACTCTTTCAAGGGGGATAGAGTCTAAGACAGGAGGGGCAACGGATTTCTTGGGGGGGTTAAGGACAAGGAATTTGGTCTTGCCTATATTTATTGCCAAACCCTTGGAGTCACAGAAAGATTTGAAGCTAGAAAGCAATTTCTGAATGCCCGCTGGTGATTTAGAGATCAGGAGGGTGTCGTCCGCAAACAGGAGCGTTGGGACTTTTCTTCCCGCCAGGGTAGGTGCATCCGCAGGATGTTGCAGGAGATGCTCCACCACTCCGTTAACATAAAGAGAGAACAGAGTGGGGGCAAGCACACACCCCTGGCGGACGCCCCTGTCTACAGGGATACAAGATGTTTTTTCTCCCTGAACACCCCATCTGATCTGGGCGAAATTGTCTTCATGGAATTTTCTAAGCAAGAACGGCAAGTAGGGGGGTAGACCTAATCCATCAAGGAAATTCCATAGTAGTGCCCGTGGGACCAGGTCGAAGGCAGTTCGCAAGTCTATAAAGACTAAATACAAAGTGCCCCCTCCCAGCACCACCACTTTCCAATATAGCATTAGAAGGCGGAATGTTTGCTCGATGGTGCCTGTCCCTGTTCTAAAACCTGCCTGAAAGTCGGACAGGATCTTTTCCTCATCAGCCCACTGCAGAATCCTACCCAGTACCACTTTGCCTGCAACCTTTATATATAGTAAAACCATATAATTGAAATGAATACAGTAGGCGTAACAGGTGAAAAGAGAGAGATAAGAACACATGTGCATAACAGGAGGCGTGTAAAGAGGCGTACACGTAGGCGTGCACTGGACGAGTCAGAGAAACGTCACAAGTGGGTGGATGCTTAGAGAAAGTTTGCAGGATCAGCAGAAACCTTTGGCACGTATGCGCGCGCAACTAAGCATGACGTGTAACTGGGGAGAGCTGGGGGCTTTGACTTTAGCACTAGTAGAGGAGTCTAATGTCTGGGATGTCAGAACGACCTGCACCTATAGCATATCTGGTATCTTGTGTTTAGAGGATGTAGTGTCTGAAGTAAAAGGTCTCTCGGGCAGAGGCCGTTCATCACTGAATGCTAGTGCGTGCATATGGATCTTCATGTTAAGTACGGGGGCCAGGGGCCTACCATGGTAACGGGTGCAGTAAATTACTTGCATGGAGACAGGAAGGCAGGGCCCTTTGCTCTGCAGCCGGGAATATGTTTACCTATTTCACTAGACTGGAATGTGTTTTTGCGCAGGCTGAGCAGATAACTTGTAGGCAAAATACCGTTTTGGCAGGCAGGCCAGGCCGAGCCGGGCACCGCTCGTCTGGGCAGGATGTAAGGTAGAGGTCAGGGATGCATACCTAAACTGCAGCTTTCAGAGACAGAAGAGACTTGAAGTCTCAATTAAGGGCCTGGCTCGGCTGAGCCAGAAAACATGGAGAAAACGTGTGCTTTATTCAAAAGTGCACCATGTAAAGACGTTGGCACCATAGGCCTAGAAGCCTAATTAACGTGGTTTTCTTGGAGAACTGTATAACTGACATGTTAACGTTGGACGCAAATGCATATGCGTCTTCCTGGCAGGCACGGAAAAGGAATTACGTGACATACATGGGGCACATGTGTATGGATGGGGTGCGAGTGGGGGACACATTGGCTACCTAAAAATTTCTATTTCCTCATTCCCTCCTTGGCCCCTACTTCACCCTTTAGGATATGTCTATTCTCATGAGACCATCTATCTGTTCATATAACATCATTTGCTCATCTTTTTTTATTCGGGAACGGGAACGTGAACTTGGACGGGGAATACAAGCTGTGGCGCACAAGCCGCAAATCGCTGGCCCACATTGCAGACAGAGACAACAACTGAATAGAATACGCAGTATTATTCCTAGGAATGATAACACTTTCCATCCCCTGGCGGATATCACACTCCAGAGCCAACCGGACCAAGTCCAGGTGTCAGGATTCTGGTGTATCAGGTGAGCAATTTCGTGGAGCCTTGTTATGGCCTTATATACGGATGGCGCGTTATTAGGAATAAACACGCAACAACTGGATCCGATCACTCTACAAGCCCCGCCCCTATCGGCCAGGATGACGTCAAGGACAAGGCGATTTTGGAGAACAACAATTCTCATAGCGGATTGCTCTTCGGTCAGGTTACCTAAAGCAAAAGTAGTCTCGTTCACTACTACTTCAAGGGTTCTTGTTAACCTGCGTATTATTTTACTGTTCTGGACAGGACCTATGAACCAGAAGTATCCTTTAACATAATCCTTATACTGGTCCCATGCTGATTCGGAATAATCGATAACAGGAGGAAGGCCTCTCTTATGTCTGACATACTTAAGACGTGAATTTCGATGATAATCAGGTGGGGCTAGAAAAACAGGTGGTAATAGGAACGCTATATAACACGTTCCATCCCAATCAAGGGGCAGATGTACATAAGCTGTCTGACCACAAATAAAATAGGAATGGCGAGAGGCTTTGAAAGTAGACTTTCCTTTATCACTGAATTCGACCACAGTATTACAATCACTGTGTCCTAGATGTACTGAACCATTCTTTCTGACGCATAATTCGCCTTTCACTGGTAAAACTGTTATAAACGGCAAGTTCGAATTAGTCTCGGACTGGACGTTCAGGATCATGAGATTGAGGGAAAAGTTACCTAATTCATACACTTCATTTTCTAGATCGGTCCCTCTCCTTTGGGGAAGACCGTCTGCGTCTGGGAAACATGCTTTATTCATGACTGTATTCAGGTTCCCCCATATCCAATTGCCTTGGGAAACTGTGGACTTACTGTCTAAAGAAGACATTAAAGCAAACCATGCTCTGCATGAACCATTATATGTAAACGGGTAGGGAAAGAGGGGCAGAGCTCCCTTGTATTTCTGATAAGGTGGGAGACGGCCACATACCCAGCAATTCGTAGCATTGCTGGTCTGGTGAGTATGGTGTAACATACGAATGAAAGTATTGTTGCGCATTGCTAGTCGATAGGATAGCTCGTGAGGGGGCAGGTCGCTGAAAGTGTGCTCTACGGTGTCATTAGAGAAAGTATGTACATGTGAACCAAGAGGAGGAAAGAAAGCATGTAGCATCAAGCTTATGCATATAATCGAGATACTCAGAATAAACATAAAAATTAACGTAATGACACATCTGCTATGTAGGTTTTTGCAATATTTTTCTCTCTTTTTGATTCGCCTATCTCTCTGACTACTTGGGTCTATCTTGTACATGTCAGAAACCTGTCTAACCGCTTCACCCGAGGGGGACTTAAACAATTAAACGCTGTCTGACTTACTAGACCTTAGCTTAGCTCGATACTCCTGTTGCGGAGTTTTTTCTAACAGGGGGAGTTTAGAGTCAGTGTCTGAAACGGGGCAGTCCTTGAAAACAGTCTCTTTATCTCTTTAGTCTTTTAATCTCTTTATGTGGCTGGAGTGGAGCCACCCTTTTCTGCCTTCTACTTTCACCGCGGTCCTCGTGGTCATCAACACCAGTTTCGGCTGCTTCCACCTGGGCTCCAGAGGGCTTGTACGATCAAAATTGCGGACGTATACGAGGTCACCTGGAACGATTTCATGCGGTTTCACTTGGGTGTTGTCCGGGAAGGCAGCCGCGACCTGTGAACGACAAGATAGTAGTGCAGACATCAAGGAAGCCAGGTAATCTGTCAACATGTTACTATCGACATCGGTAATTTTTCGGGGCATCGGCGTACCCCACATATTGGGAGGTCTGCCGAAGACTACCTCATAGGGAGATAGTCCAGTTCTGGAATGAGCTACCATACGCATGTAAAAGAGGGCAACTGGCAGGGCTACCATCCAATCTACACCTTTTTCTGCACAGACCTTCGCTAACCGTGTTTTCAGAGTCTGATTGTGTCGCTCGACCAGACCAGCTGCTTCGGGGTGTCGTACACAGTGAAATTTCCACTGGTAACCTAACAGGAGTGATACCTGTTTCATGAGTTCGGATGAGAATGGTTGTCCATTATCTGAGTACACGACACGGGGCAAGCCGTATCGCGGGAAAAATTCACGGACCAACTGTTTGGCAGTGGTCACGGCAGCGTAATCTGGGACTGGGTACGCTTCTGTCCATCTGGAAAGGGCACATACAACTACGAGGACGTATTTAAATCCTCTACATCGGTCCATCTGGATATAATCCATCTGGAGGACTTCAAAAGGATGATCAGGAGGATGGAATCCACCTTGTTCCACGGGAATGCCTTTGCCTGGATTGAACTGACAACAGATCATGCAGGTACGCACTTTCTGTTTTGCTGCTGCACGTAAATGCTTGTTGGTTGTTGGACCAGAGATTCTGTATACTGTCTAACATGGCTTTTTCTCCTAAGTGTGCTGGACTATGTGCTGTATTTATGATAACTTGAACCATAGAGTCGGGGAGGAACCATGTGGCTCTTCCCTTCGTCATCCATCCCTGATATGTCTGGATCTCTCCTTGTTCAGTCCATTTCTTGATTTCGTCTGGTGTGGCATGTGTCTGTATGTCGAGTACATCTAGAATGGGATCCTTCACTGTCATACAATGTGTCTGTGTTGATACTTCAGTCTTTGTCGCGTCAGTCGGTATGTCTGTTTGAGTCTGAGCTGTGAGTTTAGCTGTTCGATCTGCCAAGTCGTTACCCTGGGAAATGGTGTCAGTAACTTTTGTATGTGCTTTGCACTTCATGATAGTAATGGATGCAGGTAAGTGTATTGCTTCTAACAGGGCTTGAATGAGGGGACCATGCTGTATCTTGGCGCCATGAGAAGTTAAAAAACCTCTTTCTTGCCAGAGGATACCGAAGTCATGAACAACTCCGAATGCGTACTGTGAATCTGTGTATATGTTTACTTTCAGGTTCTTGGCTCGGATGCAGGCTTGGGTCAGAGCAATGAGCTCTGCTGCTTGGGCTGACAATGTGTCAATACGATGTGTTTCTATGACTTCAGTTTCAGTGGTCACTGCATATGCGGCCACTAACTCTCCTGTGGTTGTTCTCATACATGAACCATCCACGTAAAGTGTCAGGTCTGGGTCGGGCAATGCAATGTCTGTCAAGTCTTGTCTGGGTTTTGTTACAGTGTTAATGACTTCCACGCAGTCATGTGGTGTAGGGTCAATTGTGCTCGAGGGTAACAATGTGGCAGGATTTAAAGTGTTACAACGTCTGATCTCTATGTGTGGCTGAAACAATGTCAGTTCATATCCCGTCAGTCTTGCTATGGTCAGATGTTGTGTCTGGGTTCGGTTCAGAAGAACTTCCACGGAGTGTGGAACTTGTACTGTCAGGGGATGTCCCAACACTATTGAATCGCTTTGTCTGATTGCTAGAGCTGTTGCTGCAACTGATTTGAGGCGCGCAGGCAAAGCCTGGGCCACTGGATCTAATGTACTAGAAAAGTAAGCACAAGGCTTGTGTTTTCCTGCTTGATCTTGTGTGAGGACAGATAATGCTGTGCCATCGCGTTCAGTGACAAAAAGTGTAAAAGGTTTGCTGTAACATGGTGTCGCTAAAACAGGTGCTTGACATAGGGCTTTCTTCAATTCATCAAAAGCTTGTGTATGTTCCTGAGTCCAAGGGAGGACAGTCGAAGTCGCTGCCTCCTGTGTTCTCAACTGTATGAGTGCTTTGGCTAGATATGCATACTGAGGGATCCATTGTCTGCAGTACGAAGTGAGGCCAATGAAGGCCCGTACTTCCTTCTGTGTCTTGGGTTGTGGCAGATGTGCAATTAACTGGATGCGGTCTGGTGTCAACTGTCTACCCCACTTGGACAGCAAGTGCCCAAGGTACACCACTTGCTGGGCACAGAATTGTAGCTTCGAAGGGGACACTTTATGCCCCTTTTCGGCCAAGAAATACAAGACAGTCAGTGACGCGCGCTCGCAGTCACGTTCGGTCCGTGCTGTTATTAACAGATCATCAACATATTGGAGTAGGGCAGTGTCAGTAGGCATGTGAATACTGTCTAGTTGTCTTTTCAGAGCTTGGCTGTAAATATTAGGACTTTCCGTGAACCCTTGAGGTGCACGTGCAAATTTGAAACTTCGGCCATTTAAACAGAATCCGAAAAGATACTGGCTTTCCGGATGAATGGGGACACTAAAGAAGGCGTTCTTGAGATCGATAACAGTGAAGAACGCTGCTTCTGAATCAATGGCAGTCAATAAGGAAGAAATGTCTGGCACCACTGGGTACTGGGGTATGATGCATTTATTTAATTCTCGAAGGTCGATCACCAATCTGTAGACTGGTGGTGCATTTGGGTCAGTTCGTTTAGGAATCAGAATGATTGGAGAATTACATACATTGGAGTCGGTTTCTACAACTACTCCTTGGGCAATTAGTTCGTCAATAATTTTCAGTAAGGCTGCTTCAGCCTCAGGTGGCAATTTGTATTGTCGGATTCGGGGTAGTACAACTCCTTGCTTTAGAGTAACACGATATGGTGTAATGTGCATACAACCTACATCAGTTGGACCTTGTGCCCATAAATGCTGTGGTACATTCTGCAATCTTGGATCAAAATCTCTCAACACATAATGTCCTTTAAAATCACGTAAAAACAATCTTACTCCTTCCGGAGAACAACATATTACTGCTCCTAGTGCTTTCAACATTTTAATACCAAGCAGATTTTCCGGACATGCTTTCGTAAGTAACAAGTCTGTAGTACGGGACAATGGACCAACTTCTAGGGAAACTGGCTTTGACACTTCGTTAACAATAGGCTTTCCTGAAAAACCCAGGGAAACATTCTGTGAGCCTGAGAGGGGTGCCCCTGGAACCTCGTCATGACTGATGGTAGTTCTGCTCGCCCCTGTGTCAATCAAAAATTTTCTGTCTTTCCCTAATACCTGACTATGTACATAGGGACCCTCTTGATCTACAGGAACCTCGATAAGAGGCAAGCCAACCTCCCTCTCTAGGCTGTTTCATGAGTACTGCTGATAATCGGGGTAATCGGACTGTGCATACTGGTACATTTGTTGCGTGACATGTTGCGTGGCAGCAATGGGTTGGGGTACAGCTACTGTCTGTTGTGCATTCTGTGGAGGTTGCGTGTTCTGTGAAATATGTTGCGGAACATGTTCTTGTCTAGGAGGACGCGGTCTTTCTTTCCTCCTGCCTGTAGCAATATTGTATTTCAGAACGGCACATTCGTTTATATAGTGACCTGGCTGCTTACAATAGTTGCAATTCCCTTTAACGGGAACTGCAGAATGACCTGGCGGTGCCGTACCCTTCTTCTGACCGTCAGCTGGAACAGACTGAGCAACTAGTACTTTCATTTTCGTGTCTTTAATGCGTCTCTGTTCATGATCGTGTTCCTCCCTAATTCGGTTCTGGTGGTACTGTAACATTTGTAACACTTGGGAAGGGGTATTAGCTTGCAATGTACTCCCGACTTTCAGTACTCTATTTTTGACTTGTGGTAAGGAATTCTCTACTAATTTGGTCACAAAAAGATGTGGGTATGATTCACTGCTTGTTTTCAGGCCTCTATTAATAATGAAACATTTCTCAAATCTGGAGTAAAAGTCACTAGTGTCCTTGTCTTGTTTCTGTTTGCAGGCTGAGATTGCATCCCAGTCTTCCTTTTTAGTAGTTAGTAATCTTGGCAAAACCTGTATTAATAACTCGGGTAATGCTTTGGCTTTCTCCCCGAGACCAGTACCTGGAACTCGTGTATTTTCTTCGTTTTCTAATACTGTCCAATCAATCTTTTTCTCTCTCACCTCCCATTCTTTTTCTTTAAGTTTTTCGTAAATACCGGCAGGCAACAATACTTTTAACATTTTAAGGATATCGGGATATGTATACTCCCCCATGAGGAGCATGTCTTTTAATTCACGGTGAAACCCTGCTGGATCTTTATCGTGACAGGGTACTAATTTTTTCATTTCCAATAATTCCATTTTGGTCAGGGGTGTGTAAACAAATACTCGTTCAAGCTCACCGTCTGTTCTCCGGACGGGATGAACTTCTCGTAAGGGATTCTGTCTGTCTATATAAAATGTTTTCCTTACCGGGGGTGGAACAGGAACGAAATGTGGAGTCAGGAAAGTTCTGTATTTGTGTCGTTGTTCTAGAATGGTATTAATTAAATCGGTACCTAGGCCTCTCCATCTACCTAGGAGTAACTCGTCCAATATATTATATAGAGGACCTGGATCAGAATGCTGACTCTCATATAGTGTAATGAGATGCTGGATCATGTACATACCAGCTAATCGCTGTTCGGCTGGGGAAAGACTCAAAAATGTTTGCGCTACTAAATCATCTTTATATACACTGGTATTTCCAGCCCATTGTACTGCTGACCGTGCTAGTTCCTGTTCATGCATGGTACTAAGTTCACTATAACCTATTCGTTGTTTCAGTACTTTATCAGTGGCTTGGAATAGATGCTCAAGAGAACATTGTTCTGGTATGGGAGAAAGAAAATGTTTCTTACTTTCTGGGCGAATGGGTCTGTCAAAAGGTCTTGCTCTACCTACGTACGCTATTCTATCTGGGTCGTCTGTATCATCTATATCATCATCCTCTGAGATTTCTTCCTCCGCTTTCTCGGCTTCCCTAGCTGCTTTTTCCTTTGCGTGTAGGTCTAGAATTTCTTTACGGATCTTTCTGTACATGGATTCTATACAACTTTGTTTACTATGTTTACCATCAGCTATGTTGTCACTCCATTTTATCAGGACTTGCATCTCTTCTTTGCTTTTCCCTGGCTGATCTTGTTCCCTTATCAAACAATTTATCAAAAACTGTAAGATCATATTTTGTGTCTCCACCTTGTTGTGTGCCATGGCCTCGTGAATGCATTCTGGTCTCTCCCCCGTTCTGATAAAATGATATATGTTATCTAGATGTTCTCTCATATTCGGTAAAATAGACAAATAGTTTGTGACTCGTCGTAAACGTATTGAGTATAGTATCATCTGGTCTTCGCTTGGTACTGGATCATATCTACAATCAGTAAGGTACTGTCTAAGGGCTGCAAATGTAGTTACTTTGGGTGTGCGTTGCAATGCTGCTTCTCTAAGTGTTAGTCGTTTTACTTGAGGCGGGGTGACAGGAAGAGCACCTCCTGAAGCTGAAGCGTGACCGTCAACTGGCTGTGCTGTCGCTACTGATGTCATAGCTGGTAAAGTAGGTGTAGGTAATGTAGGCAGACTCTGGGTTGCAGGTGTAGAAAAAGCATTGCCAGGACCAGTGGCAGGAGAGACGGTGGGGGTAGTGACAATAGGGGGAGCCGTGTCTTGAACAAGGGGTTGAACATTATTATTAGCAGGTGGCACGCGTACATTGGTATACTCTGGAGCAACATCATCTAAATAGGAAGAAAGGAAAATGTCCGCTGCGGTCTGTTTATGACGGAGTTTAGTCGGGACCAATGGTGGTGGCAAGTTACGGGGTACTTCCGGGGTCGCCTTGGGCAGGCCCTCGGCGAGAACAGGATACAAACCTGTAATAAGGGCATTTCTTTGTCTGTCTGATTGTTCTATTCTGACTCGTTCCCCCTCTTCTAGTAACTCTCTTTCTTTAGCTTTTTCAGATTCCCCTCTACTTCTCTCTGTTTTCCTGATTTCTTTCTCTGTTCTTCTATGCGCTTCTTTACACCATAATTCTATGGCATCTTTCTGGGATTGTCTGGCTTTCTTTTTCCACAATGCTTCTTCTACTCTCATGATGCATTCAGCATCCCATGTCCCGGAGACAGGCCATCTAAACTTCTCTTCCAGATCCTTAGTATAATCAACCCATAAATCTAAATACAGTTTGGCATCTAAGCCATGCTTCTGGTACATAAAATGTCCGGGAGTGTCCCTAGGCGGGACGGGAACTGCTTCTTCGAGTATCCCTTTCCTGGTTCCTATCTGACGTAATTTCGAGAACAGTGGCATGTTTAAACTGACTTGAACGTGGACACAATAAACACAATAATGAATTGCAAACAATCATTCATACCACGACATGAAACACATTAAAACATCTTCGAACAGCTGCTACCTAGTACATGAAAACACAATTCTGAAAGTCTCGAGATTCTAGAATACTGAATTACTAGATGCACTGCTAGAACAGTACAGACATACCGGTCCCATAAAGAGACATGTCATACCGTATCCACCTAAGTGAACACGTCTGGACCAGGTCTGTGTACCCAGACCCGTCTTGACCGGGCACGAATTAATGAACCCGTCTAGATGCGTTCCCAACAACGGTACTCACCGGGAAGCAGAAACTGAAGGCCTCAGAAACTTGACTGGACTGGACTGCTACTGCGTCGGGCTGCTACTACGCATGCGCTTCGGAACAGGTGGGCCTCTGGATACCTCGGACCTTGCTCTCTCGGCTTGGGCTCTGGTCGGGATCCTCCGCATTCCTCACCGCCTTGTCTGGATGCCGGGTCGCAGTCTCCGTCTCCTCCGTGGGCCTGAGGGAGATAGCAGGAAAACCCGCAGGTGTGCACTGGATCCGTCACGGCTGTAGAAGGGGTCAGGGGCCTGCGCTACATCGCCGGCGAGTGGGGAAGGGGAGGGGTCCCTGTTCGGGCGCCAGATTTATGTGGTAAATAAAATTACCGGACTATTTTTCTATACATTAAATGACAATAAGGATAGCTCAATCAAATGAGAGGCAGAGTCCGTGGTATCTGAGTCATACGGGCTTTAATTAGGTGGCTTGAGTAACTGGACATCGGGTTCCATCACCACTAAGGTTCAGGAAGGGATATTCAACATTTTATTAACATCACACATTATATATAGTAAAACCATATAATTGAAATGAATACAGTAGGCGTAACAGGTGAAAAGAGAGAGATAAGAACACATGTGCGTAACAGGAGGCGTGTAAAGAGGCGTACACGTAGGCGTGCACTGGACGAGTCAGAGAAACGTCACAAGTGGGTGGATGCTTAGAGAAAGTTTGCAGGATCAGCAGAAACCTTTGGCACGTGTACGCGCGCAACTAAGCATGACGTGTAACTGGGGAGAGCTGGGGGCTTTGACTTTAGCACTAGTAGAGGAGCCTAATGTCTGGGATGTCAGAACGACCTGCACCTATAGCATATCTGGTATCTTGTGTTTAGAGGATGTAGTGTCTGAAGTAAAAGGTCTCTCGGGCAGAGGCCGTTCATCACTGAATGCTAGTGCGTGCATATGGATCTTCATGTTAAGTACGGGGGCCAGGGGCCTACCATGGTAACGGGTGCAGTAAATTACTTGCATGGAGACAGGAAGGCAGGGCCCTTTGCTCTGCAGCCGGGAATATGTTTACCTATTTCACTAGACTGGAATGTGTTTTTGCGCAGGCTGAGCAGATAACTTGTAGGCAAAATACCGTTTTGGCAGGCAGGCCAGGCCGAGCCGGGCACCGCTCGTCTGGGCAGGATGTAAGGTAGAGGTCAGGGATGCATACCTAAACTGCAGCTTTCAGAGACAGAAGAGACTTGAAGTCTCAATTAAGGGCCTGGCTCGGCTGAGCCAGAAAACATGGAGAAAACGTGTGCTTTATTCAAAAGTGCACCATGTAAAGACGTTGGCACCATAGGCCTAGAAGCCTAATTAACGTGGTTTTCTTGGAGAACTGTATAACTGACATGTTAACGTTGGACGCAAATGCATATGCGTCTTCCTGGCAGGCACGGAAAAGAAATTACGTGACATACATGGGGCACATGTGTATGGATGGGGTGCGAGTGGGGGACACATTGGCTACCTAAAAATTTCTATTTCCTCACAAGGCTGGTTGAGAGTTTGTAGAACGATGGCTTCAGATTTTCAACATACTACTCTTCAACATTCTTCATAAATGTAACAATGTGAGACTCACTAGGAGAACGGCCGTTTATCTTTCCTTTCAAAATGCTGCCAACAATATTTTCTG
Source organism: Lissotriton vulgaris (assembly GCF_964263255.1). Lineage (NCBI taxonomy): Eukaryota > Metazoa > Chordata > Amphibia > Caudata > Salamandridae > Lissotriton > Lissotriton vulgaris. The sequence goes on along the minus strand of NW_028251768.1, from coordinate 31,707 downwards.
AATGGAAGACACCATCTTGTAGCATAAAGGGCTGCGTCAAGGGTGGTATTGCCCAGAATGTCTTGTTTTCTAGTGCTCGTAATGACGAAGCCAGAACTGCCGAAAGGGATTCTGGTCCTGCCGCTACTTAGTGGAGACATTGTACTCTGGACCTGCCTGGCCTCGACCAAAATGGCGCCAGTATGGGAGCGACTTGCAACTCCTTATGACGTTCTAGTTACTTAGCCTTGACGTTATGGGGGATGTATGCGGTCTTTGTGCACATGGCGGGCGGGGAAGGGTACTGACTGGGAATACGGACAACCCTATTGATGTCGATTTTTCATTATTGTTTATTGTATTAATAAAGCTTCGAAGTAATGTTACCCATGATACTCGCCCATGGTGTGCGTATGAACGATTTTATTGTAACTGATCCTGCTATACTTTCAATTAAAACAACCTTCACTGATCCTACAACCGTTTGTCACCTTTAGTTTATTCAATTAAATGGCTCGCTTGTTACATACTCCTATACCCCTGGCTTTTGAAAGACACCATCTTGTAGAATAAAGGGCTGCGTCAAGGGTGGTATTGCCCAGAATGTCTTGTTTTCTAGTGCTCGTAATGACGAAGCCAGAACTGCCCAAAAGGATTCTGGTCCTGCCGCTACTTACTGGAGACATTGAACTATACTCTGAACCTGCCTGGCCTCGACCAAAATGGCGCCAGTATGGGAGTGACTTGCAACTCCTTATGACGTTCTAGTTACTTAGCCTTGACGTTATGGGGGATGTATGCGGTCTTTGTGCACATGGCGGGCGGGGAAGGGTACTGACTGGGAATACGAACAACACTATTGATGTCGATTTTTCATTATTGATTATTGTATTAATAAAGCTTCGAAGTAATGTTACCCATGATACTCGCCCATGGTGTGCATATGGACGATATTATTGTAACTGATCCTGTTATACTTTCAATTAAAAAATCAACCTTCACTGATCCTGCAACCGTTTGTCATGTTTAGTTTTTTCAATTAAATGGCTCGCTTGTTACATACTCCTATACCCCTGGCTTTTGAAAGACACCATCTTGTAGAATAAAGGGCTGCGTCAAGGGTGGTATTGCCCAGAATGTCTTGTTTTCTAGTGCTCGTAATGACGAAGCCAGAACTGCCGAAAAGGATTCTGGTCCTGCCGCTACTTACTGGAGACATTGAACTATACTCTGAACCTGCCTGGCCTCGACCAAAATGGCGCCACTATGGGAGCGACTTGCAACTCCTTATGACGTACTAGTTACTTAGCCTTGACGTTATGGGGGATGTATGCGGTCTTTGTGCACATGGCGGGCGGGGAAGGGTACTGACTGGGAATACGGACAACCCTATTGATATTGATTTTTCATTATTGATTATTGTATTAATAAAGCTTTGAAATAATGTTACCCATGATACTCGCCAAAGTTATTAGACATAGAATTTTCAAAATACTACCGCCCTCGGCCGATCTTTGTAATGAACAGACTACCATTGCCGAAACACAAGGGAATGCATCTCAGAGAGATAAGTCAAGTACGTGGTAGATAAAAACATTTTCGTGTTTATACACGCTGATGTGCTTTGAACGCTGCCCCCCCCCCCTCCTCATCATTTAGATTACCACCGCCCATTGCACAAAAGCGTACCCGGTGCTCCCCACGCAAAAAAAACGATTTTTTTTTCTTTTTTGCCCCGCGGGCCCTTTTAAAGCCTCCACATCAAACCTAGGGGGTCAGGGAGGATCTACTATGCCCCGTTACGGTCATTTCCCCCTTCGTTTTGGCCTCCTCTTGTCTCTCGATCCTACTGAGAGACAAGATGGCGGCCGCTCCGGACTGTTTAGAATGTTGACAGACATCGGAGAGCCAATCAGCTTCGCTTCGCAAAGTTCCGTTACGCGAAAAGTACGCGAACCGGAGCGCTAACCGGGACGCTGTCACAGATATATATATTTTTTTGAACGTTAATTTATCAAAATCCACTGGAGCACATATATTGAGACCTAGCAAAGGCACATCAGGCTAACAGTCCCTACAATTTTGCCAAGTTTCATGCAAATCCATTCAGCCGTTCGAGCTAAAAGTGAGGCCAACCGCCCAATGGAAATTAACATGGGAAAAACGCGTTTTGGGACCCCCCTTTTTTCTCGGCCCCCCTTGACGAACACCCCCCAAATTTTCAGGGGCTGCTAAGAAACAAAATGTGTCATTTTCCTGAAAATTTCAGCCAATTCCGTCTTCAAACGCCAAAGTTATTAGACATAGAATTTCCAAAAATCCCATAGAGAAAAAATCCTAACTATATATACCTACTGGCGACCGCCAGTAGGTAATATATATATATATATATATATATATATATATATATATATATATATATATATATATATATTACCTACTGGCAGTCGCCAGTAGGTATATATAGTTAGGATATATATATATATATACATACATATATATATATTTTTTTTTAAATCCCAATGTACTCCCAAACATGTGGCTGTGCCATGGGAGTTTCCTTCTCTCCAAGCTATGCGAATCTCACCGTGGGTTGGTGGGAGAAGCACATAGCTTGGAGAGAGGAAAACGAACCATACACCACGGATGTGGTGTTATGGCTTCGTTTTCTTGATGATTTGTTCCTCCTGTGGAAGGGTCTTAAACAAAAATTGATTGAATACATTGGGATTTTAAATCAAAATGAAATAGGTTTGAAATTCACTCTCAATATACAGAAAAAGGCAATAGACTTTTTAGATACAAAAGTTTATGTCAAAAACAACAAACTAGAAACAACGGTATTTCATAAGAAAACATCCACGAATAGTGTACTTCATGGTACCAGCTTTCATCCCACATCGCTGAAGCAAAGTATGCCTTACGGAGAGATTTTGCGAATGAGAAGAAATTGTTCGGAAGAAGTAGAAATGAAAAAAAGTTCATAGAAACTGCATCTCGGTTAAAAAAACAAGGATATGAACACAAAGTTATCAAACATGGAGAACAAAGAGCTAGATCTAAAACAAGAGCAGAGACTCTAATAGTGAAAAACAAAAAAGAGCAGGAAATGGAGGAAATGGAGGAAACATCACAGCTAATCCTAACTTATTTGAAAGAAAGCTTTAAGATTCGCCAAATTTTGATCAAAAATTGGAATGTCCTGAAGAAGGATCCAGAAATTGGGACATTAATAGGAGATACACCATCAAACTCTCATAGAAAAGCACCCTCAATCCGGGACCCTCTAGTCAACAGCCACTTTAAAAACGATGAAGCACAAAAATGGCTAGAAAAACGGCAGATAGGCTTCAACAAATGCATGGTCTGCAAAGCCTGTAAAGTGGGAAAAAACCTGAAATCCATCAAAGATCAAAAAGGAAGAACTTTTGAAATACTAGAGAGGATAACCTGCGAATCACAATTTGTTGTGTACCTCATTGAATGCTACTGTGGGAAAAGATACATTGGCTCAACCCTCTGTCCTCTGAAAAAAAGAATTTTAGAACACATAAGAGCCATTCAAAACAATGACCACAGCTATGCTATTGCTAAACATCTACAAACCCACACGGAAAAGACTTGGAAATTATTATTATTATTATTATTATTATTATTATTATTATTATAATATTTATTTTTGTAGAGCGCACAGCTACCCTAAGGTTTCCCGGTGCTGAGGACGAAAATGAGCGAAATAACAAAGAGGGGAATAGTGAGCTATTGAGAACAGAGTTATTGGTTGAACAACCATGTTTTTAGGTTCCTACGAAATTGAAGGTAACAGTCGTTTATGCGAAGCTGAATTGGGAGGGAGTTCCATAGGGAGGGGGCCAGATAGGAAAAAGAGCGACCACCCTGTCTAACTCAATTGATCCTGGGTATCTGGAACTTGTGTTGGGTCGAGGAACGTAGGATTCTTGGAGGGGCGTATTGATGGACAAGAGAGCTCAGATAGACAGGGGCCTTGCCAGCCTTGATTCTATGCATGAAACATAGAACTTTAAATTTTGCTCGTTGTTCGATACGGAGCCAATGGAGACTCCGAAGACCAGATGAAGTTGGGGATTTATTTGGTAGCATGCATATCAGCCTCACTGCTTCGTTTTGTACTGTTTGCAGTTTCTTAGTGACCTCTTTACATGCCCCCAGATATAAGATGTTGCCGTAGTCCAGTCTAGATGTAATTAGAGCTTGGACTACGGTTTTTAGTGTGTTCTGGGGGAGCATCCACCTGATTTTCTTGAGCCACTTGAGTATGGTGAAACAAGTGGCTGCCACTCTGACCGCTTGTTGTTTCATGGACAGGTGTTCATCAAAGATGATGCCCAAGTTGCGAGCGGTTTTGGAGGGGGTGGGTTTAGGTCCCATCTGAGGAGGCTGAATGGAAGACACCATCTTGTAGCATAAAGGGCTGCGTCAAGGGTGGTATTGCCCAGAATGTCTTGTTTTCTAGTGCTCGTAATGACGAAGCCAGAACTGCCGAAAGGGATTCTGGTCCTGCCGCTACTTAGTGGAGACATTGTACTCTGGACCTGCCTGGCCTCGACCAAAATGGCGCCAGTATGGGAGCGACTTGCAACTCCTTATGACGTTCTAGTTACTTAGCCTTGACGTTATGGGGGATGTATGCGGTCTTTGTGCACATGGCGGGCGGGGAAGGGTACTGACTGGGAATACGGACAACCCTATTGATGTCGATTTTTCATTATTGTTTATTGTATTAATAAAGCTTCGAAGTAATGTTACCCATGATACTCGCCCATGGTGTGCGTATGAACGATTTTATTGTAACTGATCCTGCTGTACTTTCAATTAAAACAACCTTCACTGATCCTACAACCGTTTGTCACCTTTAGTTTATTCAATTAAATGGCTCGCTTGTTACATACTCCTATACCCCTGGCTTTTGAAAGACACCATCTTGTAGAATAAAGGGCTGCGTCAAGGGTGGTATTGCCCAGAATGTCTTGTTTTCTAGTGCTCGTAATGACGAAGCCAGAACTGCCCAAAAGGATTCTGGTCCTGCCGCTACTTACTGGAGACATTGAACTATACTCTGAACCTGCCTGGCCTCGACCAAAATGGCGCCAGTATGGGAGTGACTTGCAACTCCTTATGACGTTCTAGTTACTTAGCCTTGACGTTATGGGGGATGTATGCGGTCTTTGTGCACATGGCGGGCGGGGAAGGGTACTGACTGGGAATACGAACAACACTATTGATGTCGATTTTTCATTATTGATTATTGTATTAATAAAGCTTCGAAGTAATGTTACCCATGATACTCGCCCATGGTGTGCATATGGACGATATTATTGTAACTGATCCTGTTATACTTTCAATTAAAAAATCAACCTTCACTGATCCTGCAACCGTTTGTCATGTTTAGTTTTTTCAATTAAATGGCTCGCTTGTTACATACTCCTATACCCCTGGCTTTTGAAAGACACCATCTTGTAGAATAAAGGGCTGCGTCAAGGGTGGTATTGCCCAGAATGTCTTGTTTTCTAGTGCTCGTAATGACGAAGCCAGAACTGCCGAAAAGGATTCTGGTCCTGCCGCTACTTACTGGAGACATTGAACTATACTCTGAACCTGCCTGGCCTCGACCAAAATGGCGCCACTATGGGAGCGACTTGCAACTCCTTATGACGTACTAGTTACTTAGCCTTGACGTTATGGGGGATGTATGCGGTCTTTGTGCACATGGCGGGCGGGGAAGGGTACTGACTGGGAATACGGACAACCCTATTGATATCGATTTTTCATTATTGATTATTGTATTAATAAAGCTTCGAAATAATGTTACCCATGATACTCGCCAAAGTTATTAGACATAGAATTTTCAAAATACTACCGCCCTCGGCCGATCTTTGTAATGAGCAGACTACCATTGCCGAAACACAAGGGAATGCATCTCAGAGAGATAAGTCAAGTACGTGGTAGATAAAAACATTTTCGTGTTTATACACGCTGATGTGCTTTGAACGCTGCCCCCCCCCCTCCTCATCATTTAGATTACCACCGCCCATTGCACAAAAGCGTACCCGGTGCTCCCCACGCAAAAAAAACGATTTTTTTTTCTTTTTTGCCCCGCAGGCCCTTTTAAAGCCTCCACATCAAACCTAGGGGGTCAGGGAGGATCTACTATGCCCCGTTACGGTCATTTCCCCCTTCGTTTTGGCCTCCTCTTGTCTCTCGATCCTACTGAGAGACAAGATGGCGGCCGCTCCGGACTGTTTAGAATGTTGACAGACATCGGAGAGCCAATCAGCTTCGCTTCGCAAAGTTCCGTTACGCGAAAAGTACGCGAACCGGAGCGCTAACCGGGACGCTGTCACAGATATATATATTTTTTTGAACGTTAATTTATCAAAATCCACTGGAGCACATATATTGAGACCTAGCAAAGGCACATCAGGCTAACAGTCCCTACAATTTTGCCAAGTTTCATGCAAATCCATTCAGCCGTTCGAGCTAAAAGTGAGGCCAACCGCCCAATGGAAATTAACATGGGAAAAACGCGTTTTGGGACCCCCCTTTTTTCTCGGCCCCCCTTGACGAACACCCCCCAAATTTTCAGGGGCTGCTAAGAAACAAAATGTGCCATTTTCCTGAAAATTTCAGCCAATTCCGTCTTCAAACGCCAAAGTTATTAGACATAGAATTTCCAAAAATCCCATAGAGAAAAAATCCTAACTATATATACCTACTGGCGACCGCCAGTAGGTAATATATATATATATATATATATATATATATATATATATATATATATATATTACCTACTGGCAGTCGCCAGTAGGTATATATAGTTAGGATATATATATATATATATATACATACATATATATATATTTTTTTTTTAAATCCCAATGTACTCCCAAACATGTGGCTGTGCCATGGGAGTTTCCTTCTCTCCAAGCTATGCGAATCTCACCGTGGGTTGGTGGGAGAAGCACATAGCTTGGAGAGAGGAAAACGAACCATACACCACGGATGTGGTGTTATGGCTTCGTTTTCTTGATGATTTGTTCCTCCTGTGGAAGGGTCTTAAACAAAAATTGATTGAATACATTGGGATTTTAAATCAAAATGAAATAGGTTTGAAATTCACTTTCAATATACAGAAAAAGGCAATAGACTTTTTAGATACAAAAGTTTATGTCAAAAACAACAAACTAGAAACAACGGTATTTCATAAGAAAACATCCACGAATAGTGTACTTCATGGTACCAGCTTTCATCCCACATCGCTGAAGCAAAGTATGCCTTACGGAGAGATTTTGCGAATGAGAAGAAATTGTTCGGAAGAAGTAGAAATGAAAAAAAGTTCATAGAAACTGCATCTCGGTTAAAAAAACAAGGATATGAACACAAAGTTATCAAACATGGAGAACAAAGAGCTAGATCTAAAACAAGAGCAGAGACTCTAATAGTGAAAAACAAAAAAGAGCAGGAAATGGAGGAAACATCACGGCTAATCCTAACTTATTCGAAAGAAAGCTTTAAGATTCGCCAAATTTTGATCAAAAATTGGAATGTCCTGAAGAAGGATCCAGAAATTGGGACATTAATAGGAGATACACCATCAAACTCTCATAGAAAAGCACCCTCAATCCGGGACCCTCTAGTCAACAGCCACTTTAAAAACGATGAAGCACAAAAATGGCTAGAAAAACGGCAGATAGGCTTCAACAAATGCATGGTCTGCAAAGCCTGTAAAGTGGGAAAAAACCTGAAATCCATCAAAGATCAAAAAGGAAGAACTTTTGAAATACTAGAGAGGATAACCTGCGAATCACAATTTGTTGTGTACCTCATTGAATGCTACTGTGGGAAAAGATACATTGGCTCAACCCTCTGTCCTCTGAAAAAAAGAATTTTAGAACACATAAGAGCCATTCAAAACAATGACCACAGCTATGCTATTGCTAAACATCTACAAACCCACACGGAAAAGACTTGGAAATTATTATTATTATTATTATTATTATTATTATTATTATTATTATTATTATAATATTTATTTTTGTAGAGCGCACAGCTACCCTAAGGTTTCCCGGTGCTGAGGACGAAAATGAGCGAAATAACAAAGAGGGGAATAGTGAGCTATTGAGAACAGAGTTATTGGTTGAACAACCATGTTTTTAGGTTCCTACGAAATTGAAGGTAACAGTCGTTTATGCGAAGCTGAATTGGGAGGGAGTTCCATAGGGAGGGGGCCAGATAGGAAAAAGAGCGACCACCCTGTCTAACTCAATTGATCCTGGGTATCTGGAACTTGTGTTGGGTCGAGGAACGTAGGATTCTTGGAGGGGCGTATTGATGGACAAGAGAGCTCAGATAGACAGGGGCCTTGCCAGCCTTGATTCTATGCATGAAACATAGAACTTTAAATTTTGCTCGTTGTTCGATACGGAGCCAATGGAGACTCCGAAGACCAGATGAAGTTGGGGATTTATTTGGTAGCATGCATGTCAGCCTCACTGCTTCGTTTTGTACTGTTTGCAGTTTCTTAGTGACCTCTTTACATGCCCCCAGATATAAGATGTTGCCGTAGTCCAGTCTAGATGTAATTAGAGCTTGGACTACGGTTTTTAGTGTGTTCTGGGGGAGCATCCACCTGATTTTCTTGAGCCACTTGAGTATGGTGAAACAAGTGGCTGCCACTCTGACCGCTTGTTGTTTCATGGACAGGTGTTCATCAAAGATGATGCCCAAGTTGCGAGCGGTTTTGGAGGGGGTGGGTTTAGGTCCCATCTGAGGAGGCCAATGTTGTGGGCCCCATAGGGTAGTGTGTTTTCCAAACAGAAGTAGTTCAGTCTTTCCTCCATTGAGTTTTAGTTTGTTCTCAAACATCCAATTGGCAATGTTATTAAGGCCCGAATGGAGGGAGGACGGGTTGGAGTGTGCATTCGCCGAAAGTGAATAGACAATCTGGGTGTCGTCAGCGTATGAGTAGATCGTCAACCCAGATTTTTTGGCTAAGGTGGCAAGGGGACTTACGTATAAGTTAAATAGTATGGGGCTGAGTATGGAGCCCTGGGGAACCCCAAATAGTGAATTGTGAGGTTTGGAAGAGGATGTGGAGGAGAAGACTTGAAAAGTTCTATCGGAGAGGAAACTTTTTAGCCATACCAGGGCTGGTCCAGTAATGCCACAGGTTTGCAAGGTGTTAAGGAGGATGGTATGGGAGACCGTGTCAAATGCGGCACTTAGGTCGAGTAAGATGAGTGCCACGGTCTCCCCATCATCAACTTGCCGGCGTATAGTTTTGGAAACCCCAAGTAGGGTAGATTCCGTTGAAAAACCTGCCCTAAATCCCGACTGGGATTTGTGAAGGAGGTGATTGGTTTCTGTGAAGTGGGTGAGTTGGGTGACAATATGTTTCTCCAAGATTTTGGAGAATAGGAGTAGCAGCGAAATTGGACGGAAATTAGAGGGGTCATTTGGATCTGCGGTGGCTTTCTTTAGAAGAGGTGAGACCATGGCATGTTTCCATGCCTTAGGGACTTTGGCCTCTCTTAAAGAAGAGTTCAGGAGCTCTAAAATGAGCGTAAGGGAGGGGGTGTTGAGTGAAAGGAGGATTTGGGGGGGAAGGGGTCAAGGGGAGAGCCAGATTTAATAGTTTTTATGATTTCGTGCAATGAAGACAGGTTGAGGGGATCCTAGTTTGCTAGATGCTGAGGGGGGACAGAACGTCCTAAGGAAGGGTGTGTACTAGCATTTTCACAGTTGGACATGCTTACTGGGGAATTTGGGACTGATGGGGAAGAGGTTGAATCTTTGAACTCATCATATATTTTGTCACTTTTGTTTATGAAGAATTCAGCCAGAGCATTGCACTGTGCAGAGTCCAGGGAGGGTGCTTTCGGTTGGCAAGATGAGACAGAGTGCTTTGGGCCCATTTTAAGCATTCTCAATGGTTGTTTTGGCAAATTCAGCTCTAGCTGATGCACAGTTAGCATGATATTTCAAAAGGGCTGCTTTATATAATGATTTTTGTACAGGGTCATCGTGGACACGCCATCTACGCTCTAGATTTTTGCAGGCCGTTTTTTCAAGTCTAAGTGCATCTGTATACCAGGGGGCCGGGGGATGAAGTGGAATTTGTTTTTTATTTTTCTGTGGGAGACATATATTGATGGCAGAGCTGAGCCAGTTGTGAATGGTTGTAGCTTCCTCTATGTTTGTAAGGGGCCTGGTGTCGTTAAGATGCGTATTCAGCTTGGTAGTGTCCAGCTTTTTCCAGTTCCTTAATATCCTAGGCCCGGATGGAGCCTTATGAAAGATGGCCGGACGCGGCACTTATATTGTAAATTCCACTAGGTAGTGGTCAGACCAGGGGATAGGTGTTGGTGGTTTACAAACAATGTTATCTTGGTTGAAGAAAATTGGATCAAGAAGGTTGCCCGCCTTATGGGTCGGACCCGCGTTGTGGAGGGTGAGGTTTAGGGCAGATAGATCCGCTATAAAATTAGTACTGGTGTGACTAGAGGTGTCATTTAGATGGATGTTTAAGTCACCGACTATCAGAAAGTTAGTTGCATCTAACAGAAACGGTGCAATGAGCTCCGGAAAAGAGGCTGCCCAGGTGCTGGCTGTGCCAGGAGCTCGATATATTAAAGCACCAGATAACGTGAAGTTTGGAGATAACAAGAGCTTAAAGGATCCGGCTTCACAGTTAGGGATGCCAAGATCTATCCATTGACATGTATATATGTTTTGAAAAATGATAGCGATTCCACCTCCTTCTTTATGGATTCTGTTTTTGCTAATGTAGCTGTAATTAGCGGGCAACGCAGCTGCTATGTCTGGACCCGAGCTATTAGTCAGCCAGGTCTCCGTGAGGAAAAGTGCAGCTGGTTGTGACGACGTGAGTAAATCAAAGATGTCCCTTTTATGTTTAAGTAGTGACCTGCAATTCAGACTGATAAAAGAGAGGTCAATTAAGGGTGGGGTAGGAGTTATTATATGCCGTGCCGGTGGGAAGTCGGCAATTTCCAGATCAATTTCAGAGAGTAGGGAATGAAGACAAAGGTTGCAGTCAGAACATGTGAAAGAGGTATATATGCAATTAATGAACTTGCCTTTAGAGCATATAGGAGGAATACATGCCAGAAGAGCCTCTTTGGAGTAGGTAATGGGGGTGTAGGTGGATGAGCCAAGGTTAGTGGCCCCTGGCCGCGTCTGGTCGCGGACGGGCGCAGACGGGCAGGACTTTGTCTTGACTCCGGCGCGACATCGGCGCGCCCGCTGCGCGGCCGAGGACACATGGGTTAAATGGACAGGGGCGGAGTCAGCTGCAGATCGCTGATTGGTTGGGCACAGGAAGTAGCAATCACTTCCTCCGTGGTGGGCGTGGCGCCGTCCCTCCACTCAAACCAAACTTTAGGCTGTGGACCGGGGAACAAGTGCGCTATGCAAATATTCAAGTGAGTGCTTACAAGTTTTAAAAACACATTATTTCCCTTTTAAAATCGTGTGCAAATGCATCAGTTACCAGCGCTCGAGATAGCAAAGTCTCCTGCTAGTCTCTGCGCTCAGAATCAACAGAGCTAATGGTGGGAGCGGCTTAAGAGCCTGTGGGGAGTCAGCTGCAGATCGCTGATTGGTTGGGCACAGGAAGTAGCAATCACTTCCTCCGTGGTGGGCGTGGCGCCGTCCCTCCACTCAAACCAAACTTTTGGCGGTGGACCGGGGAACAAGTGCGCTATACAAATATTCAAGTGAGTGCTTACAAGTTTTAAAAACACATTATTTCCCTTTTAAAATCATGTGCAAATGCATCAGTTACCAGCGCTCGAGATAGCGTAGTCTCTTGCTTGTCTCTGCGCTCAGAATCAACAGAGCTAATGGTGGGAGCGGCTTAAGAGCCTGTGGGGAGTCAGCTGCAGATCGCTGATTGGTTGGGCACAGGAAGTAGCAATCACTTCCTCCGTGGTGGGCGTGGCGCCGTCCCTCCACTCAAACAAACTTTTGGCGGTGGACCGGGGAACAAGTGCGCTATACAAATATTCAAGTGAGTGCTTACAAGTTTTAAAAACAGATTATTTCCCTTTTAAAATCGTGTGCAAATGCATCATATACCAGCGCTCGAGATAGCGTAGTCTCCTGCTTGTCTCTGCGCTCAGAAATGTATCACAGGAATAGCCACTATGAAGGAACATGAACGGGGTAGGAACCACCTACAAAAACTTAGACGGCTTGTATCTAAGCTCATAATTCGATTTAAAACGAGAATTCTATGGGGCTTGAATGGCGATGAGGAATTATATATACATCTGTAAAAGTGAAGCTGGGTACAAGAAGAAATAATTGACTGTATATATATATATCTTAGAAACAAGAAAAGACGATTGATCAAGAAGTTAAATAGTAAATGATTATTTGATTGTTTATCTAAAGTGGAGTGTAGCTGTGCTCCCATTCCGTTGCAACACATTCCGCTGATTATGATACAGGCACGTAGCCTCAATTAAGCTGTAGCACTCAGCATGATTCACATGAGGGGAGACAAACGTATACCTCTCATTGGCAGTTCATACTATATGCTCGCCTATTTTGTGAATATAATGTGACACAAATCAGCCCATGATGTGCAGGGGGAGTGAGCGCGGTAGTACTCCACTGAGATAATACTCTAAAAGTGCAATTAAATATGCACGTACGGGGACGTGGCCAAGATGGCGACCTGAACAGTCGCAGGTCTGCGTGGCTCCCTGCCCTAATTCCCCATCAGCACCCATAAACATAGCGAATTGCCCCCAAACGCCGACCTTCAAGAGGCCCTGCTGCCCACAACCGCCGCAAGTACCTCCGACGCGACTGGGGGGCTGGCGGCGTCCCCTGAAACACCGGGAAGCCGGGGATTGGTCCCGCCCGGGTGAGACCCCGACCGAGAGAAGCGAGAGGTGCGGAAGGCGCCAAATCGAGGCCCCGGGCTGGGCCTAAGCGGACTGACCGGGGAGGTGCTGGGCGGCCGGGGACCCTATCGGGGGACGCCGCGCACCCCCCCAACCTCCGGAGGCGCTGAGTGAGCAAGGGGCTGGCCTGGCGCACTGAGCTCCCGGCGGCTGAAATCTGATACGCCGGGAGCGCGAAAATCGAGGGTCCGGTCTGGGCCTATGCGACTGGGCAACGGCGGAGCACTGGAGGAATTGGCCCACGCAGAATAAGCACCTGGCCCCTGAGGCAACTGGCAGGGAGAGAAGAGACCCGAGCGGCCTGTGGAGCTCCCGGCAGTGAGTGACGAGGTGGGCCGGGAGCTTATGAATCGAGGGCCTGGTCGGGGCCTAGCGGGATAGCGTGGGCTGAGTGGGTGCAGAGTTGGGACCCTGGGAGATTGGAGCATTGGCTGGGAGTCGCCTCGCCTGCCCGCCTTGGCCCCTGGTGGGCGGATGGTCCTGTATTCAGACCTGGAGTACCTGGCTCCTGACGGCGGCCGGTGAGGTCCACAGAACAGTCGAGAGGGGGGCCCAACCCAGGCCGTGGACCCCGGTGGCTAGTGAGGCGGCGAGTTCGCCGTCGGCGGCAAGTGGAGCGGCAGGCGTGGCCACGGCACAGGATTGCCGGTGAGGGAGCCGCGGAGAAGCGGCAGGGCCCGCGGCAGCCTTGGTCCCGGCTGAGCGGCCCGGGGAGCGGATGACACCGGCGCCAAAATCGAGGCCCGGCTTGGGCCTGAGCAGGCTTGAAGGGTGAGCGCCGGGTGGCTGGCGGCCGAGCTGAGTGTTGTTGCGCCTCCTCGCTCGGGGCCCGGTCGCCACTGACTGGCAAGCTGAGAGTCCCCGAGGTGTGCCACCCTGCGACGTAGGAGGCCGGCAGTGCTGGCATCGAGGGCCTGGTCGGGGCCTACTCACCGGCCGGGAAAAGGGCCGGCTGTGGACAGGAACTCACCTGCGCCGCTTGGAGGAGCGCACAGATTCGGGAGCAGCGAGTGAGGGCTGTGATCGGGGCTCCCAGAGACGGCTGTGAGGCGATAGTGACACATGCGGCCCTGATCACCGTAGGAGCTACCCGCGAGCGCGCACCCTGACCGGCAGCCGGGCGGGAGGCGGCCATCGCCAGAAAAGAGGGCCCGGTCTGGGACTAGGCGGACCAGCGGAGAGGAGCCAGGGGGCTGGAGACGTCTGCAATCTCAGATGGTGCGGAGTCCCCCGGGGGAGCCTTGAGCATTGCTGGCGGTGAGTGGGGGCACGACTAGCGTCGGACGGACTTGGCCGCGACGACCGCGGAAGCCCGGGGAGCACTCCCGGGACAACAGGGGCATTGGGCCATTGGCGAGTGGCGATCTGTCAGACCCGGCGGCCCCCCAGAGACACTGCATAATCCCTGAACCCCGGAGTCACAGCGATCCCCCGGGGGGTAGTGACTGTCCTGCCGGAGCGTCAACCCGGGGACGTGAACGTGGAGAGAGGGCTCGGCGAACCTCGCCAATATGGCAAATGCCAATCGAAGAGGAGGCCGCTCTATAGCCGACCTGCTGGTGAAACAATCCCAGAAAGGGGACAAGGCCCAACCGGCGTCGTTGTCGCCCATACCCGCGTCCAGTAAGAGTGGGAACCAGGAGGAGGCCCCGGTCACGAGATCCTTCCTCGAGGCCCTCTTCGGATCGCTGAGAGAAGACTTCCAGACCCTCAAGCAGGAGTTGGTGAGCGAACAAAAGGAACTACGCAGAGACATGGACGGCTTGGGGGAAAGGGTGGCCGCGATGGAGGACACGAACCAGGCCCGCTGTGAGGAGATGGTGCATCTTCAGCAAGAAGTCCTGCGGCTCCGTGAACAGCAGATAGGGCTACAGGCACACGCCGAGGACCTGGAGAACCACTCCATGCGGAACAACATCAGGGTCCGGGGCGTGCCATCGAAGACGGAGGGGAATAGTGTCACCCTATATCTCCAGGAGCTGTTCCGGGAAATCCTCAAGGAGCCGGCGGACTTCCCCATCCGCATTGACCGTGCACACCGAGTGGGCCTGCCCCGCCGGGCTCCTGCACCTCCCCCGGACATACTGGCGTTCCTCCCAGACTTCCCCCTGAAGGAGAGAATCCTTAGAGAGGCGCGCCAGTCTCGACCCCTCCGCTTCCGATATGCATCAGTGGAGCTCTTTCAGACCTCTCAGCGATCACACTCCAGAAGAGACGGGAATTCAAGATTGTCACCACTTTCTTGAGAGACAAGGAGGTGCCCTACTCCTGGGGCCACCCGTTTCGACTAATCTTCCGTTGGGATGGCTCTCTCCACCAGATGCGTTCCCTCCAGGACGTCTGCACCTTGCTGGGGATCGAGCTCCCGGAGCAGGATGTCGGCGACGACGCTAATACAGAGTCGTCGCAGGAACGCTCATCAAGACCCCGTCGCGACGGCTGGCAGAAGGTCCGCAGACGGAGACAGCCCAAGCAGCGGGCCCGACCGGACCCATTGACAATTGCCAAGGAGCAGGCTGACGCTGTTCAGGAAGTAGCAAAGGACACCTCTGGACCTCCATGAGTCACTCCTTGCGGGGGCATGCAGAGACAGTAGCATCATGAGGGGTGGCGGGGTGGGGAGCCACGACGGTCGCTGTCACCACGTACCCTATCTGTACTTTGACTCCAACTGGCTTGGGTCACTGACTACTCCACAGGTCCTTCCTTCACTAGGTTGACCTGGGACTATGATGTTCATTCTGGTTTCTTTGGTTTGGTTTTGGGGCTTGGGGTGGGGGGGGAGACGAGGGTGGGGGCGCAGGGGACAGTTCATTTTTGGGGCTAGAGAGGGGGGGGAGTGGGGGGAAGGTCAGTTGGGGAGAGGGGGAGGGAGTGGGTAGGGGGTGTTATGCAAGAGGGAGTTGGAAGGGAGTTGGTTGAGGGGAGGGAGGGGGGAGGGCACTCTCCTTGTCCAGGGCCTGTGGGCTCTTTACTGGGGTTCACGAACTGGGGTTGCACTGACCAGGGGACTACTCCGCGCCATGCCGCCACATCGCGAGCACCAGACACAACGACAGCTTACCACTCACTACGCCCACCATGACACGCCCACTGAGGATACTTTCCCTTAATGTGCGAGGCCTCAACAACCCGGTCAAACGCAGAGCAGTCCTGTCCTTCCTAGACCGCTCGAAGGCAGATATCTGCCTCCTACAGGAGACGCACTTGGTGCCCAAGGACCACCTTCGGCTGCGGTCGCGCGCCTTCCCGTGGCAAATTTTCTCCTCCTCCCACAAAAAGGTTGCTGGGGTGGCTATACTGGTTGCCAGGTCCTTCCAAGGGCGGGTCATGCAGAAAGAGGCCGAGATCAAGGGGCGGCTTCTCCTCCACAGCTTCCAGGTGGCGGGGCAGACGTTACTGGTGGGCTCGGTGTACGCACCAAATGAGGGGCAGGAAAAGTTCCTTCTCACGGCGCTGGAAGCTGCCACAGCCACTACACATCCACATCTACTGCTTGGGGGGGACCTGAACCTGGTGTTTCACAACACAGCTGACCGCACCGGCCAGAGGTTTGGACAGGTGGGGGCATTCTCAGAGTCGGGGCATGCACATCTCTCTGACCTGGCCATCACTGACTTATGGCGACATTTCCACCCACACTCGGCGGCTTACACCTACTACTCAGCAGCACATAAGACCTACGCGCGACTGGACTACTTCTTGTGTTCCGCACAGCTGATGGCGCAGGCCGAGGACGTACAGATACTCCCAGCCTCGCTGTCTGATCATTCCCCGGTGGTGGCGACTCTCCGGATGGCGCCTACGCCAACACCACGGCGCCACTGGCGGCATCGGGACGGACTCCTGTTGTCTCCCGCAACACAGGATAGGCTCAAGACCGCGCTCGCGCAATTCTTGGCCCACAATGCCAACGACGACACGTCCAAGGCCACTCAATGGGCGGCCCTCAAGGCAGTCCTGCGAGGCGAGATCATTTCTATCGCATCCGCTGATAACAAGGACAGAGCACTGAAAAGAGCCGAACTCACTCTGCGGGTGGCTGAATTGGAACAGATGCACCAACGCACTGGGGCCGCGCGGGCGTGGCGCCAGTTATGCACGGAGCGGAAGATGCTCGCGGCACTAGACCAGGATGTGGCAGAATACGCCGCCATCCGTCTCAAGCACGTGTACTACACCGGTGGTGACCGCTGCGGGAAGCTTTTAGCGAGTAGGCTGCGGGCACAGGAGCAGAGACGCCAGGTGGGCGCCCTCAATTCCACGCGCGGGACGCAGGTTACGGAAGACGCAGATATAGCGGCAGCTTTTGGCGACTTCTACGCCGGCCTCTACGACGCGGATCGCCTTGACCCCCAGGTGGGCCTGGACTATCTGCACGGCGCGACACTTCCCACCCTCACGCAAGCACAAGCGGACTTCCTAGACCGGCCCATTGGCCTGGAGGAGGTCATATCAGCGATATCCCGCCTCAAGGTGGGGAAGTCGCCGGGACCGGATGGCTATACAGCGGCCTTCTATAAGACATTCTGCCAGCAGGTCGCCCCCATTCTGCGCGACCTGTTTAACACCTTTGATCGACCCGGTGCCATTCCCCCTGAATTGCTGGAGGCGGCCATATCAGTGATCCCTAAGGCTGGTCGTGACCCGACGGAATGCGGCTCCTATCGGCCCATTTCCCTGCTAAACGTGGATTTGAAACTTTACACCGGCATCCTTGCGAGCCGCTTGGCGCCGTATATGCAGCAGCTGGTTGACCCTGACCAGTCGGGATTCATCCCCCAGAGGCAGACCAGCGACAATACTCGGCGAGTCCTCCATCTCATCGAGGCTGGCTCGCGCACGAGACCGGGTTGCATGCTTCTCACCATCGACGCAGAAAAAGCGTTTGACAGGGTGCATTGGCCCTATCTGGAACAGGTGGTGCAGCGCTTCGGGTTTGGGGAAACTCACTGTCACCGCATATTCAACTGTTATCGGCGTCCCAATGCCGCAGTGCGGGTCAATGGCCATACCTCCCCGAGGTTCGAAATCGGCAGGGGTACTCGACAGGGCTGCCCGCTCTCTCCCCTCCTGTTCGCCCTCTATATGGAGCCGATGGCGCAGAGAGTGAGACAACACGATCGCATCTCAGGTATCCGCTTTGGTGGTGACACTCACAAAATTAGTTTGTATGCGGACGACATACTGCTATCCCTCACTGACCCGATGCAATCTCTGCGAGCGCTTTTCGTGGAACTCCACACCTTCGCACAAGCCTCGGGCTTTAAAATCAATGAGGCGAAATCGGAGGCCCTAAATATCTCACTGGCCCCCGACGTCCTGACGGAGGTCAAGGCGGAGTTTCAGGTGCAATGGTCGGCCTCCTCCATCTCCTACTTAGGAGTCCGCCTGGCGCCGACAGTGCGAGCCACTGCAGAGGCCAATTACGCGACTCTAACGGGAAAGATCTGTGACCAGCTGCGGCGTTGGAGGCCTCTCACGCTGTCGTGGCTTGGCCGAATCGCGGCAGTCAAGATGACTTTGCTCCCACAGATTTTATACCTGTTCCAGACACTTCCCCTGCGACCACCACGTGAATGGCTCAAGAACACACAGTCGGACTTATCGAGATTTATCTGGAATGGGCGACGTCCGTGTTTCAAGCATACCATAGCGACCCTACAACCGGAACATGGGGGAGTGGGGATACCCGACCTCGCGCTATATTTTCAGGCGGCACAACTACGCACGTTGGTGGAGTGGCATCAACTAGAATCGGGCAAGCACTGGCTCTTTCAGGACCAGGCAGTAGCCGGTCGTCCACTACAGGGAGTCCCATTTCTCCCACGGTGCCACCGACCCCCCAACTTATACGCCTCGGACATCACGAGCACCGTCCTTGGGGTTTGGGACAAGGTTGCTGTGAAGAAGGGGTTGACTTCTTTTCCGTCGCCGATGACGCCGATCTTTGATAACCCAGATTTCACACCGGGACTAGACACGAAGGCTTTTGAGGCATGGCGGGCGACCCCCTGCAGGGCGGTGGGCCACATGTTTGACCTCAAGGGGATACTTCCGTTTCACCAGGTGCAGCAGGACTATGGTGTTGCTGAGGCAGACCGATTGCGATACCTACAGGTGCGGCACTGGGTCCTTCACCCTTCCATCTCACCGGGCGCCCAACGACATCTCACACACTATGAGAAGTGGCTATGGACCCGCACATCAGATAAGAAAGTCATTTCGGATCTATACCAGCAGCTTCTCCTCACCAATACTCACTCATACAACGCAGGTCAGATCAGGTGGGAAAGGGACCTGGGGCGCCAACTCACAAGGAAGGAATGGCAGGGTGTCTACTACAGGGCCAGACACTCGGCCCATCACACAGGCCTCACTGAGACGATGACCAAAATTGCCACATACTGGTATCACACCCCCGAGAGGTTGCATCAGTGGGACCCCCGAGTGAGCGATCGCTGTTGGAGGGGGTGTGGGGAATTGGGGACCCTGGAGCATTTGCTGTGGGGATGCGATAAGCTCCGTCCATACTGGACCCCCATCCTGGACCTCATTGACTCCCACCTAGATACACAACTGCCCCGTTTCCCTGCCTACATCATACTTGGTCTCCCTAATGCCCTCATGTACCCTCTGAAGTCCTGGAGGGGCAGACTGATTGCACTGGCATTGGGGGCGGCGGTACAGAACATTGTGGCTCACTGGAGGGCGGCGCAGGCTCCACTGCAACTGGGCTGGCTACATAGGCTTTGGGCAATACTGGGTATGGAAAAGCTCTCACTAACCGCAACGGGGAGGGGGGTGGATTTTGCAGCTTTGTGGCAGCCCTTCCTCTCCCTGCTGACCGGGGAATTCCGGGAGGTAAGCTGTCCCCGGTATCTCCGACTGCTACGCCTCGCGGATACCCCATTGCCGGAGCCTGAGGCGCGTACACGCAAACGCAAGGGCCCGGTGACGGCGGCTCCACTGGGTTCATAGATGAGATGGCGTAGATGTGATACCCTGTGCTTGACTACTGGACAAGGAGGGGGGGGAGGGGGGGTAGGGGGGGGGTAGGGAGTTTGGGGTTAGTTTTGTTTCATTTTGCAGACTCTTGTTTCTTCGCATTGTCACTAGCTCCACTTGCATCCTCTGAGCACCTCTTCAGACGCGGCCGGCCCGGATGGGTTGTAGGCGGCTTGCTGTGTTAACTATGACCGTCTGGTATCACTATGTTGGGCGTGTACTATGCCGCTGGCCCAGACAGCCGCCCTCGGCGTCGGTGCTAATTCTCTTTGTGAGGTGCAGTGTGATTATTTTTTCTGCTTAATAAACAGTTTAATACATAAATATGCACGTACTACAAAACCCACAATAATATGCAAGTGGAATTTTTGTATAAATATTCAAAAGAAAGGAAGGACAAATGTTTGTGTAACCATGATCAGGAACCGTCTAGGTTCGAAACGCGTAGTTGGGAGAGAACCTACAGGCAAATAAACCTGGAGTTTAAAATTGTCAAGAAGTGTGCGGCGTCTTCTTTAAAGAAGTATCTTGCTGAATAATTAATGCGAGTGTGTCCTAAACTCGCCACCAGCACCAGCATCTAGTTGCTCCCCCCGTATGGGACATTTTGCTCGTAAAAAATATATATATATATATATAATATTACATGACATTGAGTGCTATAAAAAAAGCAACATGCATATTGTCAAGTCAGCCTGGAATGAACATTATTCCAAATTACTTGCATGGAAAGGTCGAGGGTTATTGAGTGAGGAGGAATTTCGCTTTCTCAAAAAAAGAATATCCGGTTATTCCAACCATTTACTTTATACCAAAGATCCATAAAAATGTAAGTAAACCACCTGGTAGACCGATAATTGCTGCATGCAATAGCCTCATGGAGAACACGTCTAGACTATTTTCTTCGGGAGCATATTAAGAACTTGCCTTCATATTTGCAGGCGACTCCTGAGGAAGATGATTGAGGTCGCATGGGAAGAATAATTGCTTTTAAAGAGGACAAACTCACAAGAAATCCACTGAGGGTAAAGATGAAGCTCCTTCCCGGGACCACAAGTCCCAGCATGCTTGAGGAACTAGTACGCACTCAGCGAGGCCCACGGGGGCCGTTAATTGAATTAGCATACCCAAAATGTTGTAAAACGGAAGCTGTTAGAGTGATGCTCGTTTTAGGAAGCTGCCTATGATTAAGTGGCAGTGTGCTACGAAATGCATCAGGCATCAAGGTAATCACTTGAATAAACGTGCAAGATGAAATCACAAAACCAGAAGGTGGGCTCTTTGTTGAGTGCGTTCCTGAGCCTCTGGGAACATTTTGGACCACTGATTTTCACAGCCGCCATGCCGTGGGGAATGCACCATCTAGGATGCCGAGAGGCTGTGGGAAGAAACTATATCCAAACCTGTTTCAACACAAAGAGCCATGGCAAAATAACTCACACCTGCATTCCAGAACCTACTAAAGGGATATTAATAATTGCTGTTAAACAGGAGAAACCCAGTAAGGGTAAAGATGAAGCTCCTTCCCGGGACCACAAGTCCCAGCATGCTTGAGTAACTAGTACCCACTAAGCAAAGCCCACGGGGGCCATTAATTGAATTAGCATGCCGGAAATGTTTTTAAAAGGGTCAGCTGTTAGAGTGGTGTTTGTTTTATGAAGCAGCCTATGATTAAGTGGCAGTGTGCTACGAAACATGTCAGGCATCAAGATAAAGACTGGAATAAACGTGCGAGATGAAATCACAAAACCGTAAGGTGGGCTCTTTGTTGAGTGCGTTCCTGAGCTTCTGGGCACTTTGTTGGACCGTAAATAAATAAAATAAAAAATAAAAAATAAAAAAATATATATATATGCATACCATACGGCGAAATGTTGAGGGCGAGGAGAAATTGCTCAGAAGCAGAGGATGTAACAGCGGAAATTGAGGGAATGTTCGGCCGATTCCTGGAAAGAGGGTATCCGATGGAGGTATTACTAACAGCAAAATCCCGAATGAATATGAAGAAAAGATCTGATCTTCTAATTCCAGTGGCACAACAAGAATATAGACTGCTGGATGTTGGAACCAAAAACGTACAAAAAGAAGACTCAGAGAATAAAACGCGTCTCATTTTGGATTTCAATAATCAGAGTCAGATGTTAAAGGGTGTCTTCAAGAGAAACTGGGAGATCCTTTTGTTGGATGAAACTTTATGTGAACACTCAACATTTTACCCCAGTATCACTTATAGAAAAACATCATCTCTAAGGGACATCCTAATCCAAAGTCATCTGGAGCTCAAACAACAGAAAAATAACAAGAAAACATCGTGGCTGAGCACCCCAGGTTTTTGGAAGTGTGTGAAATGTAAGGCCTGTGAACATGCTCAAAACATCAAAGAGTATAAATTACAAAATGGAAAGACTGAAAAGATCGTGGATCACATTACCTGGGAGTCAAAACATGTAATCTATAGACTTAAGTGTCCATGTGGAAAATACTATGTGAGGAGCACAATTAACAAACTAAAGTTGCGTATTCTCCAACATCTCTGGGCCATAAAGAACAAGGATCCAAACTATCCTATGGCGAAACATTTCAATGAACATCACCAAGGAGATTGCTCTCAAATAACATACTCTGGGATCAGACTTGTGAAAATACCAGAAAGAGGGGGGATCTAACCTTGAAAGTGCGGAGAATGGAAAGCCGAATGATCCTTTCAATGGGCACAGAACACCCACATGGACACAATTTGGACGCCGAATTACATGTACACCTCTAAAAAACTGGACAATGTAAATAAAATAAAACAAACATCAATCAGAATCTGGACATTCACCTCTGTGAAAACAAGATGTCAATAATGTAATGTAAGCGAAACCCTCTCAAACTGTGAAATCGAATTCCATCATCATGAAAACAGTATTATATATACAAAAGGAAAGAAAGAAAAATAGAAAAACAAAGACAGGGTCCAATAAAGGAGGATGGAAGACAGGAACTAAAACTGTACATAAAGGGAAAATGAATGAAAATATGAAATACAACTGGGGCTCTGACAGAAACTGTCAAGGGATATGATACAGCAATTTACAGACATATCACCTTGAAATGAGCAAAAAGCAGAACACAGAATTATTTTATAAAGACTAAAATGTACGTATTAATGAATTTCAACGACTGCTTAAATCCTGTTTAGGAATAAGTCATTTTTTGCTCTGTTCTTCTGCTCTGCCCCGTTTCCTTTCTTACTCTTCTTCTCTTTTAAAAAATGTACAGTTTTTTTATATACACTTTCATACACTTTTTTATTCTTCCTCTCCAAGACATCCCTACTCTTCCTTGTGAATTGATTTGGCACTTTGCACTTTGAACTTTATTAATGTGATAACATGCACAAAAGAGAACAAAAAGAAAAAAAAGTACTTTACATGTATAGCAAAATAAGCAAATGAAGCCAAAGTTATGTAAAAAAATGGCGATCAGTTGGTGCCTAAAATTGTGAATGAAGTCGGCAGTCTAGTTGTTTTTAACTATGGAAATCAATGATGGTTTGAGCACTGAGCACTTTTAAAAAAAACGTTCTAGACAGCCAGGACTCTATGGTCCAGTTGAAGACTGATTGCAGTCGAAACGCGTAGGCCGTCCATTTTGCACTTTTTTACACATGGTGTACTCAAAATAAACTAAATTAAATTATCCTACTGTTGTGGTGCCGTGACTTCCGTCGTGAAACCTAAGAACGTGAAGATTCGAAGAGAGATATATATATATATATATACTGAAAAAAACATAGGTTTTACAGAAGTTATAGTTAGAAATTTGCATTTAAAAAAACCTAAGAAATTCACTGAAATAACAATGTTTCAGGGGTGTTGTTGTTAGCTGGACATTTCACTCGTACAAAACCATAGAAATTCCACTGTTATAGTTAGTTCAGCTAACTATATCTCGCGGTCCCACAATGCACTGCTCATGACGTCACATATTAAATCATTCATGGCATGGTCAGTGACATCACTGGAGACATTTCAAATGACATCACTGATGACATCACAGATGACAACATCCAGTGAATGTGTTTTTCTTTCAGATTTAAATATGTATTATATATATACACCAAGCTGTATTGAAGAATGAGTGGATGTATAAGTGCCTGGATGAAGGATTTACCAGGTGTGTGACTGATTGTCTAAGTGACTGATTAAACGTGTCTTAGTGAATGTATGCATTAGTGACTAAACTGTGTGAATGTCTGTATTAGTGTGTCTGTTGTTGTGTAACCTAGTACATGGGTTAGTCAGTAGCTACATGACAGTTTATTTGGGTTATTGATTGTTTGCCTGAGTATTTGTAGAGTGCCTGAGTGTGTGTTTGGGTGGGATGGAGGTGTGTGACTCTGTGCATATATGTGTGACTAGTTGATTCACTGGGTGTATGGGTTCAACAGTGCATGTGGAAACAGCTCTATGACTGGGTGAGTGTGTGTATGGGTGTGTTCGTGAGTGAATGGAGATCTCAGTGGTACATGTAAGTAGCTACATATGTAAAAGGCTGTTTATGTGAGTGATGGTGTATATAAATAACTATATGTGACAGTGAGTGATTATGAGAGTGGCTGTGTGGATGAGTGTGTACTTCTATCTCTGATTATATAAGAGAGCAAGTATGCACTACTGTCTGTATGAATTAGTGAGGTGGTGTATGTATGACTGTATAGTAAATGGGAGTGTGATTGATTCTTTACATGACTATCTAGGTCTATGAGTTGCTCCAGTGATGAGTGGTAGTATGTGACAGTCTGAATAGGTGTATGAGTGCATATTATAGTCTTTTTTTATTTTATTTTTTTAAAACCTTTATTTTTAGAATGCATAGTACACAGCGTCTGCCTACAACCCAATCGGGCCGGCCGCTATGACAAAAAGTTTGGATACCAGACAACACAGTATATCATTGAGGCCATAAATCGCAACATTGCGGTGCACTGGCAGCAAAATACCATAAAGAAAGGATCAACCAGGTTTCGTTTTTATAATTTTGATGAAAACGAGAACAAACAACGCAAACACTCACATGGTAAGAGCAATACCTAGGGTGCGGGCGGAGAGGAGGAGGAGGTCAGTTTCCAAAAAATAAATAAATCTGTGACTATGATCAAGGGGCTGGAGGATGGCGAAGAGGATCACAAAGAAGATTTATCAGTCAGTCTTCAGGAACGTTAATTACGGGGACAAAGGGACATCAGCGGGGTATTCGAGTGGAGGGGTGCAGATATCTCCATGGTACTCATTCCATTACGACCAAATCCTGCCCCACTTCCTGGGACGGCCCCGAGCCTCATAGACCATCTTCTCCCGAAACATGCACCAGTCCATGTTTTCCTTCCAGGCTATTATCCCAGGCGGTCTATGAGAACCCCAGAGTTGCGCAATGTCCCTCTTGGCAACCATGTTGCCAAGAGTTACCCAAAAGGTCTGAGCAGCCGTGCAGTCCGTAGGCTCCCAGACATTAAGCAGGCAACGACGCGCCTCAGGCAAAAGAGAGACCTCGGTGACCCGCCCCATAATATCATGCACTCTGGACCAGAAAGCGGAGATCACCGGACATTCCCAGATGATGTGGAGAAAGGTGCCACTCATGCCACAACCGCGCTTACACAGCCCATCACTCAAGTATCCCATTCGGACCAGACGCGTACCAGTCATGTAAACTCAATGGAGGATCTTCAACTGCACAAAACGAAGACGAGCTGGAATAGCCACCTCTTTAGGGGAGGCAATCGCTATCTGCCAATCCTCGTCGTCTAGCTCGAGGCCGTCTTCAATCCATGAAGCCCGAAGCCGCACAAGAAGATCAGCCCTGGTATTAATAAGCTTTTTATAGATCAAGGAAATCGTACTGTCAGGCACGTGTCCATCCAGAATCCGATCCTCGAGCGGTGACGACTGGGGAATTTCCGTCCCGGGAGGGAACACAGAGATCAGAGCGTGGCGCACCTGAAGATATCGAAAATACTCCCTATCGTCGAGCTGGTACTCCACCTTAAGGGCCTCAAAGGACTTAACTGCACCCTTGGACCAAAGATCTTCCACCTTGCTAATACCGATCATGTCCCATCTATCAAACGCTTTCGACCGCCATAGGTTGCCCAGTCTCTCAGAGTCATACAATGGAGTCAGCCGTGTCATGTTATCACCCCAGCCCGTAGCCACAGTTGCATCTCTCCACGCACGCACAGCACATTTCGTAGGTCCAGTCAGGAGTCGGAATGGCACCTTCGAATACAAAGCCCTGTTGAAGTTGCCGCCCGGCAACAGTAATTTGTCCATTGCGAAGGCAGGGACGGGGCCCGGAGAATACATCACATGGTTGACCGCACTCAACTGCGAGGCCCAGTAGTAGCGCTTGATGTCCGGAAGGGCTATGCCCCCATCATACCATGGCAACGTGAGCTTAGATAAGGAGATACGAGCCTGTCCGTCCCAAATCAATTGCCTCTGGAGCCCCTCAAACTCTCAAAAGTTGCTAGAGGGAACAGGGTCAAAAAAATTCTGTAGAGCATATAAAAATCTAGGGAGGGACATCATTTTGAAAAGAGCTGCGCGTCCCAGTGGGGACAAAGGCAAGCCGCGCCACCGCTGGACATCTAGTTTAAGGCGCCGAAGAGGAACATACAGATTGCGGTCATAACGTACAGAGAGGTAAAGGGAAATAAAAATCCCCAAATACTTGAACCCAGTCTCCGCCACCTGGATCAGGAATCTACGGGGTAGCGGAGGTAGGACCCCCGCTATGACATATATACACAATTTGGCCCAGTTAATCACGAGCCCCGAGTTCTTCCCAAAGGAGGTGAGGACATCAAAAAGCACGTTAAGGGACTTCTGAGGGGAAGTAAAGTAAAGAAGAATATCGTCTGCGTAGAGAGAGACACGATCCTCAAGGTCCGGGGCCCACCTGATCCATTTAATCAACAGCTCCCACCGAAGCCACGCAGCCAACAGTTCCAGTGCCAGGGCAAACAGGGGGGGGGAGAGCGGGCAGCCCTGTCGGGTGCCACGCCCCAGCGGGAACGATCCAGAGACTCTGCCATTAACAACTACCTGGGCCAACGGACGTTCATACAGGAGCTGCACCCACGCAATAAAGTTAGGACCGAAACCAAAGTTCGAGAGGGCCGCCCACAAATAAGGCAACTCGATGGTGTTGGAGGCCATAGTGGCATCAAGCGAGGCCAAAATAGCGGGTTCAGTCAGCGTCCCAGCTCTCGCGAGAACACCGTGGAGTCTGCGAAGATTGAGCGCCGTATTCCGATGTGGAATGAAATTCGGACTGATCCGGATGGATCACGTCACAGATCACCATTAGCAGGCGATTCGCTAGGACTTTAGCCAGGATCTTAGGCTCAGCGTTGAGCAACGAAATAGGGCGATAAGAGGTGCATTGATCACGAGGCTTACCCTCCTTGTAGATGACGGCTATAGTGGCCAAACGCTGATCAAGGGGAAGGAGACCAGCCTCAAAGGCTTCAATGAACATATTGCGCAGATGAATCGCCATCTTATCAGGCCACAGCTTGTAGAGCTACAAGATCATCCGGAGAGACCGCGTCAACCAGACAGGAGGAGGTATCGCCATCATCCACAGGAACTCCATCCGCATCACGACCAACACCAACGACACCCTCGCACCCGCCGAGCACCTGCACGTCCAGATCCACATCAACCCCAAGACCACCCTCAGAGGCACCCTCATCTACAGACCCCCGGGAGCACGCACACAATTCAGCGAGGACATCGCCGACTTCGTCAGCCCGCATGCCCTTCCCTCCGCTGACTACATCCTCCTCGGGGACCTCAACTTCCACATGGAGAACAACAATGACCGCAACACCACCACCCTGCTGGACAACCTCGCTAACCTCGGACTCAAGCAACTGGTGACCACCCCCACCCACTACGCCGGACACACACTCGACCCTGTCTTCTCATCCAGCAAGGACATCGTCTTCAGCCACGCCACCGGACTCCACTGGACGGACCACAGCTGCGTCCACTTCAGCTATAGAAGAACCACGATCCACCACCAACAGCAACAGGTCGCACGCAGAAGCTGGAACAAGATCACAGCCGACCAGCTCGCGACTTCCCTGAGCATGAACCCACCCACCAGCGCAATGAACCCCAGACAAGCGGCCACCAACCTCACAAAGTGGATCAGCAACTGCGCAGACGACCTCGCCCCTCTGAGGACCCCGCCTAACAGACTTTACAGCAAGAAAGCCCCATGGTTCACCGACGAACTCAAGAGCTCCAAGAAGAACTGCAGAGCCCTTGAGAAAGCCTGGCGCAAAGACTCAACACCAGACAACATGACTGCCCTCAAGCTCGCCACCCGAAAACACCACCAACTGATCCACACCACCAAGAAAACTGCATTCAAGGAACGACTGGACAACAACGTACACAACAGCAAGGAACTCTTCAACATCGTTAAAGAGCTCACCAACCCCAAGGCCGGAAACAACTACATCACCCCTTCGCAAGACCTCTGCAACTCCCTCGCCTCCTACTTCCACAACAAGATCACGGACATACACAACAGCTTCAGCACTCAACCGACGCACGCCACGACCGAACCACCGCCCCCCACCACCACCCTCCGCGCCTGGACCCCGATAAGCACCGAAGACACCGTCCGCACGATGAACTCCATCCACTCCGGATCTCCGACTGACCCTTGCCCTCACCACATCTTCAACAAGGCCGACGCTGTCATTGCACCCCACCTGCGAGACGTCATCAACACCTCCTTCAACACCGCTACCTTCCCACAGAGCTGGAAGCACGCCGAACTCAGCGCTCTACTAAAGAAGCCATCAGCCGACCCCCACCAACCTCAAGAACTACCGGCCCATCTCGTTGCTCCCGTTTCCTGCAAAAGTCATTGAGAAGTCCGTCAACAAGCAGCTGGCCGCCTTCCTCAAGACGAACGGATCCCTCGACCTCTCGCAGTCTGGCTTCCGGGCCAACCACAGCACAGAGACTGCCCTGATCGCAGCAACCGATGACATCCGAGCCCTGCTCGACAACGGAGAAACAGCGGCCCTCATCCTCCTAGACCTCTCCGCGGCCTTCGACACGGTCTGCCACCGTACCCTAGTACAGCGCCTCAGTAACGTCAGAATCCAGGAGAAGGCACTGGAGTGGATCATCTCCTTCCTCGCCGGAAGGACACAGAGAGTCCACCTCCCCCCGTTCAGATCAGAAGCCACCAAAGTCATCTGTGGCTTCCCTCAAGGCTCCTCGCTCAGCCCAACCCGCTTCAACGTCTACATGAGTCCCCTCGCAGCCATCGCACGCCAGCACAACCTCAACATCATCTCCTACGCCGACGACACCCAGCTGATCCTCTCCCTCACCAATGACCCCGCCACCGCCAGAGCCAACCTACACAAAGGGATGAAAGAGGTAGCCGATTGGATGAAGAACAGCCGCCTGAAACTGAACTCGGACAAGACGGAAGTCCTCATCCTGGGATCCTCACCCTCCTGGTACGACTCCTGGTGGACCCCCGCCCTAGGCAGCGCACCCAAACCAACAGACCACGCACGCAACCTGGGCTTCATCCTGGACTCCTCCCTCTCCATGACCAGACAAGTCAACGCCGTCTCCTCGTCATGCTTCAACATCCTACGCATGCTACGCAAGATCTTCCGGTGGATCCCCACCGAGACCAAGAAGACGGTCACCCAGGCCCTCGTCACCAGCCGACTGGACTACGGCAACTCCCTCTATGCCGGAACCACCGCCAAACTCCAGAAAAGACTCCAGTGGATCCAGAACGCCTCAGCACGACTCATCCTGGACATCCCCCGTCCCAACCACATCTCCGGACACCGGAGAGACCTGCACTGGCTCCCGGTCAACAAGAGAATCACCTTCCGTCTCCTCACCCACGCACACAAAGCCCTGCACAACCAAGGCCCAGGATACCTCAACAGCCGCCTCAACATCTACGCTCCCAAACGCCAGCTTCGATCGACCGGCCACGCCCTTGCCGCCGTTCCCCGCATCCGAAGAGCCACCACAGGGGGAAGGTCCTTCTCCTACCTCGCTGCCAAGACCTGGAACTCCCTCCCGACCCACCTCCGCCTGACCCAGGACCACCTCGCCTTCAGGAAGCAGCTCAAGACCTGGCTGTTCGAGCAGTAGCGGACCCCCCTCCCCTAGCGCCTTAAGACCCTCCGGGTGAGTAGTGCGCTATACAAATGCTTAGATTGATTGATTGATTGATTGATTGTAGACCATTCGGCCCATAGCCTTACCCGAACGCAAGGACCGGATAGCGATAGCAACCTCCTCCGCCGTTATGGGCGCATCCAAAGCGGACCTATCCTCCTCCGACACACAGGGCAGCGCAATATCACGCAGAAGCAAGCGGGAATCAAACTCGTCTCTATCACTCACAGATCCGTATACTGTCTGAAAGTGGTCCACAAAGCATTCAACAATCTCACCTGGGTCAGTCACGTATTCTCCAGTCACACGGGCGATCACTGGCACCACACGACTCATTCTCTCAGACTTGTCCAACCATGCCAAAAGTTTACTAGCCTTATCACCCACATCATAGAGCCTGCCCAGTTGATTCCTGTGCATAACCTTAGCAGCATCGGTCACCAGGGCCCTATAATCAGCCTGTTTCAGCGCTAAGGAGTGCAAGATTGCAGGGGTATCGTCACCACCTAATTTACTTTCAAGCGAGGTGATGTCAGCCTCAAGGGCTAACAAGTTTTCCCTCTTGGCCTTCTTATCAGCAGCAATGAAGGACAGTGCAGAGCCCCTTACTACAGTCTTGAAGGCCTCCCAGAAGGAAATAGGGGAAGAGACGCACCCCTCGTTCTCATGAAAATAACAATCAATAGCCTTGAGAAGGTCAGAACGAAGCTTAGGGTTCCGAAAATGGCAAGGATGAATGGGGGGAATCCTACTCCCACCAAAATATCCCACTGAGACCTCAAGCATCAAGGGGGAATGATCAGAAATGCCCCTGGGAAGATGACGAACCCCACGCACCAAAGGGGTATGGGCGGTCAACATCAGAAAGTAGTCAATCCTCGAGAGGCTGCCGTGGGCTCCAGAGTGGAAAGTGTATTGAGTTTGCGTGGGATTCAACATCCGCCAGACATCAACCAACCCGAGAGTCTCAAGCAACTCAGGCAGCCACAACTGAGACGCCGGCAGGACCCGGGGGGGGGGTAGCCGGTCACACTCTCCCGAGACCACCGAATTGAAATCACCACCTAGTATAAGGATACCATCCGGAAGTCCTAGGAGAGTCCTTCCAAGATCGGCGTATGTGGTAGCCTGGAGCCCCGGGGGAATATAAACATTAACAATTGTAAGCAGCTTCCCCTCCCACCGCCCAGAGACAGCAGCATACCGGCCCCTATCGTCGAGGGTAATGCCATCGATTTCAAGGGGTAGGGAGGATTTAACCATTATGCCGACTCCTCTGGAGCCCGATGTGAACCCAGCATGTGCCACCAACCGATAGCCTCGTCTATCAAGAGCCTTACAAGCGTTCCCTATCAAGTGGGTCTCCTGTAGCAAAACTATATCAGGGGAATGACGTCTAATGAATTGAAGTACAACACCACGTTTGATTTTGTCACCCAGACCATTAACGTTCCAAGACAACAGTTTCAAATCACCCCCCCATCCCTGCCCAGCCCCCGAACCTCCCCCCCCTCAGAACC